>NW_027494668.1:0-283719 GCF_021521415.1 Bidens hawaiensis | reverse complement strand
CGTCTGGATCTTTCTCATCAGTCGTGGCTTCTCTCTCTACTGTGACATGTATGTTTAGTTGTAGGTTTATCTTAATATTCATGTTTTCTGTTACATACATTAAGAACTGATCAACAGTAAAAACAACTTACTTTTATGTATCATAACTGGTCTTAAGTGGTTTGATGACCAAAAGCAGGTTTTCGTTTAAAAAGGGTATTTTTGGAACAAAGAATCAAGTTAAACCGTAACTTCCGGAAAATATAAAACCGAACCTTTAAAACAGAAGATTATAAATTTAAAAAGGTATATATAAGCTATGAAAAGTTTAAGGGAATTTGTATTTACAAAACGGCCCGTTTACAAACTTTAAAGTGTTGTTTCGTTTAAAAACCGAACGGGTTGGTTTTTAGGACTAAAACGCTTCAAAAAGGTAAGATTTACATTTTTTCCAGAAAATTATGTTTAAAATATTTAATATAAATGTATAAAACATTTTATGGAAAAACAACACCTCTTTGGTCGAGATTTGACATTTAACCGCTACTTGCGGCGAACCGATATAAACCGAGCGGGCAGATTTAAAAATACAAAGATATGAACATTCTGAATATTTACAGTAACTATAATATAATAAATTTATAACTTTAGTGTCTACTCATTTTCCAAAAATTAAGTAAGTTTTTAACTCGATCATTGCCTAACCAAGCGTTAACCGAATCGTACAAGGCTAAAAATGTACGAAACCAAAGTCGCTGAAATCTCGGACCTGGAAATAATATGTTTTTATGTACTTATGTTTTTGAAAAATTTGGAAATTTATTTACAAGAGAATTGGTTTATTTAAACTACATTTTCAAGACTTACCGCTAAAACCGACAACACTGGTGACAACCGACATTGTTAACTTTTGGAAACCCGAGGCCAGATATTTACAACTCAAAATGATTATGTAACTTATATGAATAAGTTATATAATTTTTATGGCCATAAGGTAACCCGCAACCGAACTTAAGGCCCGGACTTTCTAAATATATAAACTTTACTAAAACCCGGTCAAGTAAAACGAGATAACTGACACATTTAGATGCTAAACTAAATACTTGAACACACATCATTAACATTATAACTTGTATAAGAGTACACTTTCCATAAAAGGAAACTTTATCCACAGGGAACTTAACACTTGGGCCAACACTTAGAGTTAAATACCCATTTCACCATTGAATCTTTATTGAGGTTGAAACTAGTTGAATTAAGTATTTATAATTCGTTATTTACCATAGGAACCACCACTTTTGGGGAGTCAGTCGTTGAATTTCTTTATTCGGTGAGTCTCGCGTGTAATCTCTTTTTACTTAATTTTTTTGAGAGCTAGTACATACTGCTAAACTTTTTATATGGTATGGAACTATCAAGTTGTTTTACTGCTAAATTTTTGTCCCAACTTTTACACAATCATTAGCCCGAGGGGATGGGTCGGAGGCTTGTATGGGTAGTACTATTTGGGAGACCCCCACGCACAGTGACCCTGTGTTGGGTAAACCACACTAAGATCTGCGAATCGTTGCGGCATATAACCTACGTGTTTGATTATAGCTTTTAGCAGGGTGATAGTCTGGGACGATATAACTTCTAGTATGAGTTGGGGATACTTATGCTAGTTGCAGGTTTGATTGTGAACTTGATATGTGATATACCATGATGTGTCAACTTTATTATTATGTGTCTTAAACTCACGAGCTCACCAACACTACGTTGGCATATTTTAGTATGTACTTTTCAGGTAACTTAGCCATTGGGGAAAGGAATCAGCTTATGCCCTAGTCGCCCTAGTGAACCGTTGAAGTCTTGGTTCTCAATAAATTAAGTAATGTAGTCATGGAAGACTACTTGATAAATAAATATGTAATCGCTAGATGACATCCTAGACTAATTAATGGTGCTATGCACCTAAGACAATTTAAGGGTCATGCTTGACCCGTTTGCTTTAGTTGTACCTTTGAATTTGCAAACTCTTAACATATTATGAATTTTCTTTAAGTTTATTTATTTTTTCGCTGCTTAGGGTTGATACCAGTCGGTCACGACTAGCCCACCCTAGGTCGGGTGTGACAGTATAAATATAAATTAACTCTAAATATCTGTATCCTTTTTCAAAGAATATTTTACTAAATAACCAAATCACATGTATGATGTATCTTTATTTGTGAATTAACGAATGAGTATAACTTGTGGACCGCTTTACTATTAAAAAAAGATAAGTTGAAGTTTTGGGCCTTAATATATAAGGTATAACCGCGTTTAATTTTAGGTGCTGAAAGTATAGTAAAGAAACAGTATACGATATCGATATTGTACACTTGAACATACTTCAACTCTAATGCGTGTTATTGTATGTTTTTAATAAACCGCATACAAAATTGTGTCAACGTAATCCCACAATTTAGGCTACTAAGAATTTTTCTTTTTTCTTTTTTTTCTGGGAAAAAGGGGTCTCAATTTTAAAACACACTTTAGACATCAAAATGATATAAAAGGATCTCAATTTTAAAAGTTCGATTTATAAACAATTACAATCCAGTGTTCCTGATTGCAAAAGAGAATGACCAAATTAAGTTTACACTGATAGGCAATGGTCACGTCCATACTTATTAAATATTATCATTAACCCCAAATTACCAAATTCATTGTACATTCCATCTATCCAAAAGCCCTACACAAAGTACCCACATCACGTGTCAACAAATAATTTTAAAAATGGTTTAGGATATTGACTTGCATGATATTAATATCTTTTGCTTAAATGAGCCATTGCTCATCCATAGGGGTGAAGGCAATGTTCGGAACGGGTCGGTTTAAATAGCATATATATGATTGAAACTCGAGTGATCTATTGTTCTGTTCAAGGTAACCTAATAAATACAGTTTATGAGTGCTTACAAAAATTACTAATCTATGAATAGTCGGAAATAATCTAGGGATGAGTTACTCAGGTATTAACCCTACTTTAGGCAACAAATGAAGAAAAGAAGCATTGTTGGGTTTTTGATCGATGGGTTTGTAGCGGCTCAGGCTGCTTTGAAGGCGGCATCAGACAAGGTTGCTAAAGTACTAAACACACGAGAAAATATGTTTAGAGAATTAGCACGTGTTTCTCCATTTTGCCTTTGATACATCTGGTTTGTTAGCCTTGGTGGCCGTGAACTTTCTGAACAGGGTTCCACGAGTTGTGCATAGTAATTTTTCAGCACCTAAGAACCAAAGCCATATTTTTAGTAGGATTGAGTTTGATGTCCGAAAGGGTCCTAACACAACGTGTTGTCCGTTTACCTGTCATTTTATTGTAATCATTTGGATGTTATTAAATGAATTATTATGTGATGAAATAAAAAAAAAGTATATAAAGCCTGTAATATTTAAACTTTCTACAAATTTGAAGGCAAAAAGTGCATCAATCATCATATTGGAATGGTTGTGCTGTCCCCTTGTCTGGTGGGGTTTTCTATTTTCTGTTACTTAGATTAGTACATACAAAAGTCATTGATGTTAGGCAAAAATATTGAGGTAGATGAGACAAAAGTGAGTCATTTTTGCATGGATTCAACGTATTAAGCTTATAAGTTAGCTAGGTTGAATTGGTTGCCAAAAGCTAGTTTACAGGTTTATGATTACGTGTTAGGCAAAAATAGGTTATTGGCTTATTGCAATACTTTTTCAAACCGATATATATAATTCTAAATGCACAAGGTTATGAAAATATATTAGAAAAGAATTCCAAATATTTTATTATTTTTAGCAAATTACAAGATTAATCAACTATTATCATAGATAACTATGGGCAGGAAGATCGTATATTAATTCAAGTTTGCAATATAAATGACTCATTCGACTTTGACATGAGAATAGAGAGAAAGAACGAGTTAGGACGTACTTAATGCAAGTAGTAAAGTTTATATTAAATGAGCGCATGTTTGATCCGTCTAGAGTTCAAGGTAATTTAGACAGTATATAACTATATCATATGTGACATTTAGGAATTTATCTACTACTATTTGTTCTATATCTACAACCTATATGTTTTAGTATGTGTGAATAGCTTGGCCTTTGTTAGCTTTTGGATTATATTAATAAGATGTTATTTTGTATCAAGATATATAACATTTACATTCAAACACTCCTAGAGAGCAGAGACCATATTGAGGGCTTTCTATATTCACTAACTCATATATAGTCTTTTATAAAATATGTCTTACTAATACCATATAAGAACGCATGTCACGATAGCTAGCTACGACATCACACCAAAGGTTTTGATGTATTGATCGTTCATTTACAATGACATGACTCATTCTTAAAGTGTTTTAACTTCTCTTTTCTCAACTAGATCTAGGAGTGTGAAAAGCCAGGTATGATAAGAGATTCCCTTATTAGTATCATAAAAGACTAAGTTACATCTTTATCAAATTCTTTACCAGAGTCGCTATAATGATTTTAGTCGTACAATTAAGTAAGCATGATATTTCCTTTGTCAACGTTTCGAATTTTTCAAAAGCTTCATTTCGTTTGTTTCAAAACCAAAATCGACATGTGAAAAAGAAGAAGAATGAATATGAAAGTGATGATACGTACTTTGACTAATGTTTATCATAGATATTGGATATATAGTTTTTTTGATTTAGCACCTTTATTTTCTAATCCTCTATATTGTTGTAATGCTATAAATATATATGTACTAGGTTAAACCCGTGTTCACATGGACGAAAAATATATAAAACTTCATATATATATGTGTGTGTGTGCGCGCGCGCACGTTTGCACACATGTGATATATATTTTAATGAATTGTAAATGCCAAATAATCTAGCATTATTATTATTATTATTATAAGGAATCACATTGTTGTTTTAATTAATTAAAATAATCCAACATACTAGAACAAATAGAGAAAAATAACAATTTAAAACATTATTCTAAGTTATGTCATATATTTCTAACTTGTATTATGAAATAAAAAAAACATATTAATTAAAACTTCATCATTTAGTTAAGTTATATGTTGTAAACTATGAATCGTAAACATATAGATGTTGTAACATAAGTCATGTGTTATAAAAACTAATTTTATTGCAATAGTAAAACATTGAATTACAAAACATAAAGAATGTTAAAAATATGAATATAACAATGAGATATAATTATAAATTTTATTAAACCGCGTGTTTAATAAAGTAACAATATAATTCAAACCTCGTGACTTAAACCACCATTATAATCCAAAAATTCGTACATCTAGTCCAAACGTTCATAAATAATTTCTCAAAACTTAAAAAATAAAATAAAATAACAAAGTCTTAACATTTAAAAAGAATAACAATGAAAACAATTAATTCTCTTTATTACTTAATAAATAATGGTTATAATCATTTATTTTGAAACATTTTTCAACTCGCAAGTTAATGTTTAAAATTAATGTTCTAATTAACATAAGGAAATTATATAAATAGAAAATTGATGAATTAAAAGTCTGTGTGGACATGCTAATTGAATGTCGTTTTTTTTACCAAAATAGGGTGTTTGAAAAAACTATTTACTAAAATAGGTTATTTTAAAGTATTTACCAAATTATGTGATTTTTGCAAATCTTATATTTCTCACTCCTAATCTCATTGATAAAACATATTTTCTATATATAAAAAATTCATATCTAGATTAAGATGGACGAAAAAATTATACTAAAGAATAAAAAAATTAACATTTTATTTTTCATCAAATTTCTATTTTAATTTAGTAGAAAAAGTGTTTTGGAATCTCTAATTATCAACAAAATATTTGTTTCGAAACAAATATCCATATGAAAACTTGTATCTCATTGCATAAAAATTATTTAATTTATCTTGATAAACTATTTTGTAACAATAAAAAACTAAAAAAGCTATATTTAAACATTTTTACATTAATGAATACAGTATTCGCAGCTAAAAAAACTACAAATAGATGTTTCTCGAGAAGGTCAACTAGTCAATTTGAATGTAAACCGAGACAGTTCAGCGAGACTTGTTTACATACGAGTTTTTTTTTGCTAAGCTTTATTCGAGCTAACTTCAAGCAAGCCGTGAGCTACAAAATTTTTAAACAGCCCTATAGTTTTTCAAGCCGAGCTTTCCTTTTTACTAAGTTATGAAACGTATTTTTATATATCAACGTGCCATACCACAACCGTTTATTATCTCCATTGATCAACAATTTATGGCCTTAAATAAAAAGTATTCAAAATCGACCATGCGATCTTTTATTGGCTCGGCTCATGAGCCGGCTCAGGTAATTTACATACGATTTTTTATACTTGTTTCAAGCGATATTCAAGCAAGCAACTAGCGTTTTAAACATCCATGTAGCCTTTTCAAGCCAAGGATTTATGTTCATTAGTTTAAAACGTTTTTGATAGCTTTTATTTTTCAAACGGATTTATTTATAGTTAAAAAGAACATTTATTATAATAATTTCGTAGACTTCTTTTCTTTGAAGACACTTATCTAACTATCTATATAATTATCTACCATAAAATCCTGGGTGTCGCGTTGTTCCCCCCATTCTCTAGAGCCACAAGATTGCTTGATTTATAAATGAAGGCTTCTTATGCATTTGACCTGAATTCGTGGGTATGGGTCTCACCAAACCCGGATAGTCTTTAAATGGGTTATAACATCTCATTTATTTGTAAAACTATTTAATAATCAAACAATAATTTTTGCAGGTCATGGGTCTCATCAAACCCGGATAACCCTTAAACGGGTTATAACATCTCATTTATTTATGAAATAACCCCTCAATCATCAAAGAATAAGTTTCACGGGTTATGAGTCTTACCAAACTCTAATAGCCTTCAAATGGGTTATAAGATCTCATTTATTGATAAACTCTATCATCATCAAACCCTAATTTAATTTATCTGCTTTGCATGTTCTCTGTTGCAGGTCTATCATCTCCATCGTCGGTTAACTTCCGATACTACCCACATCGTCAACTACATCAACGCCCCTTTTTTCATTAGAAAAATATTTGTGTTCATGTTTGTACATTTAAAAAAACTAACATGCTCCTATTCGTTTATGTTTGTTTGTTAAAAATCTAAAAACCTAAACATCTCAACTAATAAAACTCAAACGTTAAAAAATATAATAATAACTAATATATATGTATTAAATTAAAACAAAACTATGTTAAAAAATAAAATAAATCATCATAAAATAGCAAAACGATTAAAAACAAAACTTTAAATAAACTCCCGTAATACGGGTGGATCAAACTAGTGTTTAATAATTTAGAGCAAAACGAGATGAAAAATAGAAACGTAAAGTCTTATTCGTTAATTTGGTTTTTTGTTCCTATCTTAGTTTAGATTAATTAAAGTTTATATAGAAAATATGTTTTACCAATGAGATTAGGGGTGAGAAATATGAGATTTGCAAAATCACCTAATTTGATAAATACTTTTAAAATAACTTATTTTGATAAATAGTTTTTCCATCCATCTTATTTTGGTAAAAAAAAACTCTTGATTAATAGTATAGTATAATAAAATTGTTTTTTTACTTCTTTATAAATTGATTATTTTAATTCAAAATGTAAATTTTATTAATCTTAGTACTCATATACTGCTGATCTAAGGGATTTGAATCAATACTGATACATTTTAAGAAAAAGAAAAAGGGAGGTACCCAACTAAATGTAGTTGGCCAATACTAATTCCAATTTTGAAAATGGATGTCAGTTCTTCCAACTATCATCTTATTTGTTTTCAGTGGAACTCTGTTAAAATAAATAAATAAATAAATAAAAATAAAAATAAAAAACTTAACGACGTTAAGTTTTTTTCAAGTTTCAAACTGATATTTTAAAACTTTTAATAGGAATGGGGATACGAGTCGATTGATGTAAACCTTACCTCCTGACGGTGGTCCAAACGTCTAAAGGATGCTTCAATTCCGGTGTTTAAACTTTTAATTAACAAAAATTAGTTGGTTGAAGCGTCGTTTCGAGTTAAGTTTTACATTGATCGATTTGTATTCTCATTCCGATCAAAAGTCCTAAAACATCAATTTAAAATTCGAAAAGAAACTTAACGTCATTAAATTTTTTTTTAACAAAGATTCAATGAAAACAAATAGTGTGAAAGTTGGCACCAGTGACAGCTATTTTCAAAGTTAGAATTATTATCGGCTAAATACATTAAATTGGGATTATTAAAATCCGATTTTTAATAAAAAAAAGGATTTTACATCGCCGATTGTCCATTAAAGATATATGTAATCTTTCACATCTGCCTATTAAAGATATGGAGTATATTTTTTTTAACATTAAAATATAAGACGATCGGACAAAAACACTAATCTATATAGATAAAAACTAGAATTTTACCCGGTGTAATGCGCTGGACAGTTGGTTGGTATAACCCGAGCGTTATGATGGAAAGTCAACGCGAATTCGTTCAGTATCGGTTACGGTCGTTATGGTATAAACAACGTTGAAAACCCAACCGTAAAAACCACAAATATAAATTCATCAAAATTAATATATAAAAAAACAATATATTTAAAACGATGTTTATTCGGTCGGTAAAACACAAGCATTTTGGTCCCCGGTGTTGCGGGGGTAGGTCGGTAAAACCCATGCGCTATAAAACCAGAGCGTTACGACTGAAAGTCGATGCGAATTCGGTCAGTTTCAATTACTGTATAACCAGCGTTTGTAAAACCCAATCGTTAAAATCCAAAAAAAAAATTTCGTCAAATTAACAAATAAGAAATCTATAGACATAAAACAATGTTTATTCGGTCAGTAAACCCAAGCGTTGCAGTCACTAGTGTTGTGTTAGTGAGTCGGTAAAACCCAAACGTTGCCGGTGTCGTGCGTTGCGCCGGTAAGGAGACACGAATTCGGTGGTTTTGGATACGTTTGATATGGTATCAGGACCAAAAAAAATTAATAAAACCCCATCGTTGGTAAAAACCGAGTGTTGTCAGTTCGAGCATTGCGGTGGTGAATCGGTAAAACTTGAGCGTTGGTAATACCTGAGCATTGTCGGGCCTGGATATTATGGCGGTAAGTCTACGCAAGTTCGATCGATTTTTAATATGTTTGTTAGGATATCATACTAAAACCAAAAAAAGAAAAAAAAATGGTATAGCCAATAGTGCGGTGCCACTTGGACCAATAAATAGCCAAGCGGCACCAAACTTCACAATTATATATAGTGAATTTTGTATTTTTTTTTTAGTTTAGTTACCACATTAAACGTAATGGAAGCTGATTAAACGTCAAATTTTTTAGTTCCGATACCAAAACAAATCTGAAAAAACCGGCCGAGTTCGCGCAGACTCGCGGCTTTATTTAAAGCCCAAGACCGACAACGCTACCGACCGACCCCCCCCCCCCCCCAACAAATTGGTCGTTGGTCCACCTCAAGTTTTTTTTAAGTTCCGGTACCGTAAGGTACGTAATCAAAACCGACCAAATTCGTGTCAAGTTACCACCTCAATGCTCGGGACCGACAACACTTTGGTTTTACCATCGCCTGGTTTTGCCAACCAACTAAACATCGTTTTAAATATTTTGTTTTTTTATATGTTAAATTGACGAATTAATATTTTAGGTTTTAACCCTCAATTTTACCAATGGTGTCTATATTGTTACGAACGCAGCCGATAGTGACCGAATTCGTGTCGACTCATCGTCGTAACGTTCGGGTTTTACTAACCCCCAGGTTTCAACGTATGGGTTTTGCCAGCTGCTCCGGCGCAACACGCCGGGTTGAAAATCTAGTTTTCTGATGTGCTAAAAGTAGTCAAATAATAAATAACTAAAATTATACTAATCTAGACACTAAGTAATACTCTATACCCTTAAACTTAACTAAAACTACTAACCGGCAAGTGAACCGATCGACTCTAGTACAGCTAAGTAAGTCCGGATATCGAACCCATGAGACTCTTTAAATTACGAAACTAGCAAATTAAACTCGACTACAAGACACGACTATTTATTAATAATTTTTGAGGGGGAATTTAATACCAATAATTAAAACTTAATAATAATTAACTAATGATTACTTTAATTAACTAATAATATAATATTAAAACATAAACCTAATTTATATAATAATAATAATAAAACATAATCATTATCTTAAACTTAATTAATTAATTAATAAAACTTAACCTAATTAAATTAATTAAAGAAAGCAATTAAAAAAACTTGGATTGATTCAGATGATAAAGATAACTGCCTAGGCCAAAATCCCCAAAGTTACGGTTTTTAATTAAATAGAAAACTCAAGTTATGGAACTGAGATCGTAAAATAGACCATTGACAGAAAACCCGAACAGGACCCTTGAACTTCAAGAAGACGCCTATGAATTTCTAACAAGTTTTAAGACTCACCAGTTTTATATTAAACTTCCTTACGGGTATTTAATTGCTTATGTCTAAGTATCTTTTATGACGAAAACCTACCTTACAGCGCGGAATTCAAAAGATAGAAAAGCAGACCCAATTAATTTAATAGACTAAGCTGACAATCAAACATAGACGGGCTCCTTACGAAGAACTAAATCTATCAATCCCGACACGCAAAGATCTATCAATAACCTATCACCTTACAGCTTTCTAGGCTGGTAGTTCACTTTTATCTATTTACTTGATTTTATTGTTTCTATGATTTCAATGCATATTAATCACAAACTAGCCAAGAACACACAGTAAATGACCTAACAAAACCCTATCCTATGAAACAATCAACAAGGGCAATGTGAAACAATAAATTCAAGTAAACAAAACCAAGCAATCAAACGCATCAATTAAATCAAACTCAACCGTTTACTTAGAACATAAAATCCATAACGAAACAAAATCCAAAAATAAATCAAACCGAACTAAGGTTCATCACGACCTAGGTAGTTTATGAAATTTAGCCTAGTATCTTAAAGTCTAAATCAAACAAAACAAATAATAATGAAAACATGGTGAAAATATAAGAAACGGGGAATCGAAGATGATAAAACCCGGAAACTCGAACGTGAACGTGTAGCTCTTCACCGGATGTCCTCTTGTCTTCAAAATCACCAAGAAACTCAAAAGTATGCTCCAAGAACTCTTAATTTCAGCCAAGGGTTTCCAGGTTATGTCAGGTTTAAGTTAAAAGTGTTTAAATACCCAAAACAAGGCCCGACATTAAGCAAAAACAAATTAACTCTAGCCCAGCTCTCCCTAGGCGCCGCGCGACCGAGTATAAAGGATCCCTCCGTGCGGCGCGGCGTGCTGCTCCAAGGGGCCGGTCAGACCGGCCAGGTCTGACCGGTTCTCTACTCTGGTTCTTCATGACGCGTTCCGGATCTCCGTTTCGGCTCGTTTTAGCTCGTTTTTCGCTCTTTTTAATCACAACCAAATCCCGGAACCTACGAAACATAAAAACGTTAGTAGTATACAAATCTTGAATAAAAACGAACAAAAACAATTAAAATATTAAATAAAATAAACAAGGGAAACATATATATTTAGCGTTATATCAAATATCCCCACACTTATTCTTTTTTCGTTCCTGAAAAAGTTTGATGCAGTTGGATCAGAATCGGAAAATACAGTCTAACAAACATATAAGTTAAATTTTAAAGCTCAGAGAAACGAAAAAACTGCGATCACCGATATTGTTGTCCACTTAAACCCATGCCTTAATCTTTACCGGGACAAATATGATCCGACGATAATAGTACTCAGTGGTTTACACAATTAAGACCCGCTTATTTTCAGCTTTTACCTGACCAGACCACCCCAACTTGATTTAAACCTCAAAATTAGCAGATTTAAAACTTTTTGTTGCTCTATTTTATTATGAATAGTTAAGACGATCAAGGGTATTGTTTATCCACCTAAGCTTAAGCATCAAAGTCTACCAAGCAGCCATTAGATATGATTAGGGTTCAATTAATTTATAGCTAGTGTTCCCCACAATTTGACATACCCACGTTATCAAGCAATACACCGAACCATTACCATAGGTGAGTATGCAAAATTTCATCTGTAGGGCTTACATGTGGCTTGTCCCTTGTGGTCTGTTTCTTAATGGTAATGAGACGCGAGCAAGGAGACCCCACATGGCTAACAGCATGGATGATCAAGTCTGTAATGCATTTGTACTTTTGTACTTTTTGTGATCATTTTTAAAGACTTATGTGGCAGAAATCTGCGGGTTTGTTCTTTTTTAGCTTTATTTTAAATATTCACAACCCCATTTGGAATTGTGAATACCCAGATGAATAATCGGCATACCGACCCATAGTCTCCGGACCCGGGGCATCCCATTAATACAAAATTTAATGTTATAAAACCATACGCCAATGATGTGTAAAACACTAAAGCTAAGCAATTTAAGTTTATATCACAGGCTACACGGCATACTCTTATGTTAAACCTACCCAAGCATCATATGATAACGTATTCAATTTTTTAAACTTTTCAAACTATATAATTGTCACACCCTCAAAATCCACTAACGGAGTTTTACCGTCAGAGGGTGTGAACTGGCAGGATCGGAATCATTAGTTATAACCAAACCAAAGAAAACGTTTAAATGAAAAATAAGTGCGGAAGCGTAACCTTAATTCAAAAGTTGCGTCACGCAGGACGACTTAAAACCAAATGTAAATGTTAAAATTAAGTTTGCAGAGTAAGATGTTTAACAATTAATGCATGCTCCTAAACCGCGCGCCCGCCTCGGCTACCTGAGAATAACATACTAAAAGGGGTCAACACGAGGTTGGTGAGTTCACAAGTTATATAAGATAAATCGTTTAGCGTTTGAGTTCAGCGTTTTCGTTAAGTGTTTTGCGTAACCACGTTACGGCGTTTAAAAGTTTTGCGTAACCACGTTACGGCGTTTAAATGTTTTGCGTAACCACGTTACGGCGTTTAAGTGTTTTGCGTAACCACGTTACGGCGTTTAAGTGTTTTGCGTAACCACGTTACGGCGTTTAAGTGTTTTGCGTAACCACGTTACGGCGTTTAAGTGTGTAACCACGTTACGGCGTTTAAGTGTTTTGCGTAACCACGTTACGGCGTTTAAGTGTGTAACCACGTTACAGCGTTTAAGTGTTACCAGATAATGTTATGTCAAATTATATATCGATAGGTAGCTAATCTATACAACAAGTATTACTAAGTGGTTCGAGACCGAAGCTGACTGTTTATCAAGTGCCCGTCACCAGGTCAACCCAGACCATGGTAAGTGTTAGCCAAAATTACACCCACTCAACCTCCAGTTGAGCTTAGCGTCGGGTGGGGTTTGTCAAACCCAGTAGTACTACCCAAAAGTGACTCGCTATTCCAAATATTAACCGGTCCGATGTGTGGGACTTCAAATGTTACGTATGCCGCTTAGCCTTTACAAGTGATATATAATTTATAACAAAATCTTTCATATGCGTTTATCTCAGAAAATATGTTTATCGGAGTATGTTATCTCCCCCAAGTGAAAAACGTTTGAAAACAGTTTAAGAGTGGGGTAAGTGAACTCACTGTTTGCGAAGAATATTCCAAATTAGATCACCGAGTGATGCGCGTCGTAGAAAACTCTCTAGCGTTCTAAAATAACAAAGAGATTTTCTAAGTATCGGAACGTTTAACGAGTCTCTAGACTCGGCACATAATACCTATGCACGTATCATGTTTCGTGTTTCGTTTGTGAACCGTGTGTGATTTAAACAAGTACAATTGTGATACGATACACGAGTGAGCAATTACTTTCGTGTCATGTATTAATAACATACTTACAAGCAATTATTCCCGTAAGGGCATTTTGGTCAACAAACAAAGACTAACTAACCATTATTCCCCATAAGGGCAATTTGGTCAATTCATGGCAATCAAACTAGCAACTATTCCCCGCAAGGGTATTTTGGTCAAAATACAACAATTATATAAAAACTATCATATTTCATGCATTCCTACACAACTCAGCAGCTAGTTTCATTGTGACAGAATTTCTACTTGAAAGATTGTACTATTTCACCGATCATATCATCTCAATTAATTCACCAAAAATCACCACTGAAACATACATGTCTTAGGTTTCCAGAACATATTTTATATTATTTTTATTCCATATAGATTTCTCATAATGATCAAAACACTACAGTAAACTCATATCAGTCAGATTCATGCACAACAGAATGTTATTTGCAATTCCCGGTAAACGAAAAATCCAATAAATGCAAGACCACTTGGGTTTGGTTCCTAACTCAGTGAGTCAACTTCCAGAAGTGGAACCAACCCAATTGGCCTCGTAGTTCATGAGATATAGAATTTACAATATAACCTAACAGCAGGTCTAACAGCTCAGCTTTGCATCACGTTTTTGTAAAATCATAAAAGTATACTTCCACTTATCCAAAAATTACGAATTTATACTTTATAGAAACTAGACTCAACCTAGTTTACTGCAGTACCCACAATCTCAATCAATTTTCACGTTTACACTTCGTTACAGTCAGTTAAACATCGTATATATATTATGTCCAGAATCTGTTCACATCAAAACTCAACCTCATAACAATCTATGAACTATCATGCATCCATATAACCCTCTAGACACCATAACTACTATCCATGCATATAAATCACACCATACATACAAGATTAGGGTTTGTGTTTTAATTCAAATCAAGAACAACAATCAATCATGTATCAATATCAATCTAGTTATCACTTTATCATCAAATCAATTCAAGAATCACATGAACAATATAACACCTAGAATCGGCCAGCTAGGGTTTGTTATTAACCCAACAAACATCAAATTCAATCAACAAGGATGTGAAGGATGATCAAATATACCTTCCTAGCACTTAGTTCTTGGATCAAAGACTTGAATTGATGGTGTATGTGGGTGTTCTTGTGGACGGCAGCCGTGGAGAAGGGAGGTGAGAGAGAGCCGATCGGAACTTGTAGGTTAGGGTTAGGATAATAATAATAGTTAGGGTTAAGTTAATAATATATTTATAGATATACAAGTTACATTCTAATCCCTCTACTTTCCAAGTGTTGTTTTTCTAGAACATTCTATCATACTTGCACAATAAGTTAACATGACCATAATATTATCACATAGCACATAATCCTAACACATAGTAATCACATAGTTCGTGTTTTAGTGTGCTTCGTTTATTCCTCAATCGTTTGCGTTTCGGTGCAAATCCCGAAAGACTACTACACATGTAGTAAGTGTTAAGCGTCATTTAAACCCTAGTTTAAATGTAATGAGGTTTGCGTTTAGATTCAATAATCTAAAGTTTGAATTGACGGAGTTGCTTTAACGGAGTTAACCTGAAATTGACGATTGTCACATCATTCCCATGTTAAAGAATTTTCGTCCCGAAAATTTGAGTCAAGTCGTGATGAGTGTCTGAAAAATTAAGAAAAATTTTCAGTTTGTCATATCATCCCCTAGTAGAAAGAAATTTCGTCCCGAAATTTTGTTCATACCTCCGGTGATGTTTGACGGTTTGCCGGGTTTCGCGGTTTTCGGTGTTTGGTTAGCCCTTCAAAAAGGTGAGGATACTTTTTCATCATGTGATCCTCGCGTTCCCATGTGAACTCCGGTCCACGTCTCGAGTTCCAACGAACCTTAACAATTGGAATTTTGCTGTGCTTGAGCGTTTTGGTTTCCCAATCCAAAACCTCAACTGGTTCTTCAACGAAGCGTAACTGTTCATCAACTTGTAGTTCCTCCAAATGGACTACTTGAGTTTCATCGGATAGGTATGTGAAAAACATTGTGTACACTACTGAGTTCTGCTGGTAAGTCCAGTCGGTACGCCACTGGACCAACGCGTTCCGTTATCCGATAAGGACCAACATATCGTGGGTTGAGTTTGTTTCGCTTTCCAAAGCGAACCACACCTTTCCAAGGTGAGACTTTGAGTAACACTCGATCGTTTACTTGAAATTCGAGAGGTTTTCGGCGCTTGTCAGCGTAACTCATTTGGCGATCACGTGCTGCTGCCATGCGGTTTCGGATTTGAACAATCTTTTCCGAAGTTTCGAGTACCAGTTCTGGACCAGTGATTTGGCTGTCACCCACCTCTGCCCAGCAGAGCGGTGATCGACACTTCCGTCCGTCTAGTGCTTCAAACGGTGCTGCGTTAATACTTGCGTGGTAGCTGTTATTATACGAAAACTCTACCAAAGGTAAGTGGGGTTCCCAACTTTTTCCAAAATCCAACACGCATGCACGCAACATGTCCTCCAGGGTCTGAATAGTCCGTTCACTTTGCCCATCCGTCTGAGGATGGTATGCTGTACTCATATCGAGACGTGTGCCCAGTGCGCTTTGCAGCGACTTCCAAAAGTGTGAGGTAAAACGAGAATCTCGATCGGAAATGATCGAGACAGGCACTCCGTGTCTAGACACCACTTCTTTCATGTATACTCGAGTCAGTCTTTCCATTTTGTCCGTTTCCTTAATTGCTAGGAAGTGTGCCGATTTAGTCAACCGGTCAACGATCACCCAGATGGTATCGCATCCCGTCGGTGTCTTAGGCAAACCCGTAATAAAGTCCATTGAGATGTGCTCCCATTTCCACATTGGGAGTTCCGGTTGTTGCAGTAGACCAGATGGTTTCTGGTATTCTATCTTGACTCTGGTACAAGTCAAGCATTTGCTCACGTAGGTGGCAATGTCGGCTTTCATGTTCGGCCACCAGTAAAGTGCCTTTAAATCATGATACATTTTATCTGAGCCAGGGTGGATAGAATATCGGGACTTATGAGCTTCGTCCATCACTAGAGTTCTCAACTCTCCGTATCGTGGAACCCAAATCCGGTTCTCAAAATATCGGACCCCGTCCGATTTGGTTTCAAGTTGTTTGTCCATGCCCCGCATGAGTTCTGATGGAAGATTATCATCTTTCAAAGCTTCAAGTTGTGCATCGCGAATCTGGTCGGGTAAGCTAGCATGAATTGTGAGTTGCAATGCTCGTACTCGTCTGGGTTTATCGGTTTCTTTTCTACTGAGTGCGTCGGCCACTACATTGGCCTTGCCAGGGTGGTACTTGATGGCACAATCATAATCCTTAAGCAACTCGACCCAACGACGCTGTCGCATGTTCAGCTCCCTTTGATCGAAGATATGCTGGAGACTCTTGTGGTCGGTGTAAATGGTAAACTTGGTACCGTACAAGTAATGCCTCCATATCTTAAGAGCAAACACCACAGCTCCGAGTTCCAAATCATGGGTCGTGTAGTTCTTCTCGTGAATCCGTAGTTGTCGAGAGGCATAGGCTATAACCTTCTCGAGTTGCATCAGCACACAACCGAGACCTTGTATAGATGCGTCACAGTGTACCTCAAAATTTTCTGTTCCCTCGGGGAGGGCTAAAATAGGGGCGCTACAAAGCTTGGTTTTCAACAGTTGAAAAGCGGATTCTTGCGCGTCACCCCAGTTGTACTTAGTGCCTTTTGTGAGTCAAAGCAGTGAGGGGTTGAGCAATCTTTGAAAATCCCTCGATGAAACGCCGGTAGTAGCCGGCCAGTCCTAGGAATTGCCGCACCTCAGTCGGAGTCTTAGGTGCTTCCCAGTTTTTGATGGCCTCTACCTTACCGGGATCGACATGGATACCATTCTCGTTGATCACATGTCCTAAAAAGTGAACCTCGCGAAGCCAAAATTCACATTTCGAGAGTTTAGCATACAGTTGTTCCTTCTTCAATAGTTCCAAAATTACCCTTAAGTGATCTTCGTGGTCAGTCTCGTTCTTGGAGTAGACGAGAATATCATCGATGAAAACAATCACGAACTTGTCGAGGTACGCCTTGCATACTCGATTCATGAGATCCATAAATACGGCTGGCGCGTTGGTTAGGCCAAAAGGCATAACCGAAAACTCGTAGTGACCATACCGTGTTCTGAAAGCCGTCTTTGAGATATCTTCTTCGCGCACTCTCAGCTGGTGGTAACCGGATCGTAGATCAATCTTCGAGTAGTAACTCGATCCTTGAAGCTGGTCAAACAAATCATCAATTCGGGGTAAAGGATAACGGTTCTTGACCGTCACCTTGTTCAACTCCCGGTAGTCGATGCACATTCGGAAAGTCCCGTCTTTCTTTCGAACAAACAAGACAGGGGCTCCCCATGGCGATGAGCTAGGTCGGATAAAACCCTTATCCAACAAATCTTGCAACTGAGTGGACAACTCCTGAAGTTCCGCCGGTGCGAGCCGATACGGGGCTCGTGCTATGGGTGCTGCACCGGGTGTCAACTCGATCTGAAATTCGACTTGACGAATAGGAGGGAGTCCGGGCAAATCCTCCGGGAAAACTTCCGGAAAGTCTCGCACAACCGGTATGTCTTCAATTCGTTTCTCCTCCGCGGGTTTCTCAACAATCTGCGCCAAAATTGCCGGATGACCCTTTCGTAGATACTTCTGTGCTTTCATAAGGGTGATGATGCTGTTGGTCATGCCGCTTCTCTCGCCTCGGACCGAAATGATCTCGCCGGAAGGGGTGGTAATATGGACTATTTTATCATGGCATATAATCTCCGCTCGGTTCTCGGATAACCAGTCCATGCCGACAACGACATCGAAACTACTAAGCGTAAAAGGAATAAGGTCGATGTCAAAAACATGACCTGACAGTTTTAACTTACATCCCGCAAGTACATGAGTCGTTACTATAGTCTTACCGTCAGCTAATTCAACATGAATCTTAGCATCTAACGGAGTTGGAGTTAAGTCTAAGAGTTGACTAAAGGCTTTCGACACAAAACTCCTATCAGCTCCAGTGTCAAACAAAACAGAAGCAAAACAATCGTTTACAGGGAACTTACCAGACACCATATGCGGATCATTGCGGGCTTGACCCGATCCAATCACAAACGCTCTTCCTTTGCCATTTCCTCCACCATTACTGCCACTTCCATTACCCCCATTATTGTCATTCTGTTTCAGCTTGGGGCAATCCTTCCGGAAATGACCTTCCTGTCCACATTCAAAACATCCCTTAGTCGTCATCGGTTGCTTAGGAGCACCCTTTGCCGCAAGGTCTCCTCTACATTCTTTCGCTTGGTGACCTATCTTTCCGCATCTTTGACACTTGACACGGTCACACTGGCCAACATGATGATAGTTGCACCTATTGCACTTTGGATATCTCCCAGCATATCCGCTCGAACACTGCCCGCTACCGTTGTTATTGTTGTTGTGACTTTGATTGTTAAAGCTCCGAGTGAATTCGGGCTTACGGTAGTGTTGTTGCGGTGGGAGGTTCGAGGATGAGGATCTGGTGTTGTCAAACTTCCTCTTTCCGCTGCTCGGGTTGCTGTTGCTGTTGTTGTCATTACTCGGGTTGTCACGGGCCTTAGTGGTTGAACCCCTAGGTGGTAACGCACCTTGGGCCACTGCTTGATCCGTCAGTTTGTGAGCTAACCGGATCGCTTGTTGTATCGTGGCTGGTCTGGAAGACGTCACCATGCCCTGAATCTGCGGTGCTAACCCATCAATGTACATTTCAATCCTCTTACTCGGCGGATCTACCATCCGTGGACACATCACCGCTAACTCGTGAGAACGGGTAGTGTAGGCTTCGATTTCCGAACCCACCATCTTCAATGACCAAAATTCCGAATCCAACTTTGAAATCTCCTCCCTCGGACAATACTCTTCTCGCATCAAGTCTTTGAACTCCTCTCAGTTCATAGCGTTAGCTAGTTCCAATCCAAGAATTTGCACATTTGCACGTCGTCTGAGGACACCTCTGAGTGTGCCTCCTCCTCAGCCGGTTCTTCTTCAGGCTCCTCCTCGGGATCTTCCTCGGGGTCCTCCTCAGGTTCCTCTTCAGGATCTTCTTCAGGATCTGCCTCAGGCTCGGCCTCAGGCTCTGCCTCGGGTTCGGCTGCGTTCTGAGCAAGTTGCATTTGTAGGTCATCGCAACGCTCGAGTGCTATCTCGGTTCGGGTCCTTGCTTCTTGGAGTTGCTCTTACAAGTCTATCATCTCGGCTTGCATCTTCATCATAACCTTCGTTTGTTGATCACTAGCCCCTTGCATATCCTTCATTGCCGCCGCCATGCGGGCAACCTCCTCCTTATTCTCGGTTTCGTCTTTTAACAATCTGGAAACGTTCTCTCTCGTGTAGCGCATGTAACCCACATCACGCTCCAAACATGAAACAACGGCTGCGAGAACTCTCTCTACAGGTTCGGTTATGGGTGGTAGGGTGTTGGGATAAGCAGGGTGGTTCGGGTGTGGCAACGGGGGAACTTGTTCACGGTAGACCATACGTCTGATCATGTTAGGGTACCAATCCCAGCTAACGTTGTTTTCGTAAAGGCTTCCGGATAGGCGGTACCTCTTCGGTGCGGGAGCTGCGAGTTCCGGGACTACGCGGGGTGGCGAGGCGGTAGGTAACTGAGGTTCCTTCCCGTGAGCATGCGTCATCGAATCGGATGATGATGAGGGTGGCGTCGACATTCCTACAGGTAAGCCGTGTATGCGCGCGCGTATGAGCGAAAGAGGTAAGAGATAAGATTTCAAGACTACACAAACCTATGCAGTGCGTATCATTATAACTAATGGGTCGTCGCGGTTATAGTCTAGTATGCATGCAGTTTCTAGTTCGCTATAACCAATGGCTCTGATACCAATCTGTCACACCCTCAAAATCCACTAACGGAGTTTTACCGTCAAAGGGTGTGAACTGGCAGGATCGGAATCATTAGTTATAACCAAACCAAAGAAAACGTTTAAATGAAAAATAAGTGCGGAAGCGTAACCTTAATTCAAAAGTTGCGTCACGCAGGACGACTTAAAACCAAATGTAAATGTTAAAATTAAGTTTGCAGAGTAAGATGTTTAACAATTAATGCATGCTCCTAAACCGCGCGCCCGCCTCGGCTACCTGAGAATAACATACTAAAAGGGGTCAACACGAGGTTGGTGAGTTCACAAGTTATATAAGATAAATCGTTTAGCGTTTGAGTTCAGCGTTTTCGTTAAGTGTTTTGCGTAACCACGTTACGGCGTTTAAAAGTTTTGCGTAACCACGTTACGGCGTTTAAATGTTTTGCGTAACCACGTTACGGCGTTTAAGTGTTTTGCGTAACCACGTTACGGCGTTTAAGTGTTTTGCGTAACCACGTTACGGCGTTTAAGTGTTTTGCGTAACCACGTTACGGCGTTTAAGTGTTTTGCGTAACCACGTTACGGCGTTTAAGTGTGTAACCACGTTACGGCGTTTAAGTGTTTTGCGTAACCACGTTACGGCGTTTAAGTGTGTAACCACGTTACAGCGTTTAAGTGTTACCAGATAATGTTATGTCAAATTATATATCGATAGGTAGCTAATCTATACAACAAGTATTACTAAGTGGTTCGAGACCGAAGCTGACTGTTTATCAAGTGCCCGTCACCAGGTCAACCCAGACCATGGTAAGTGTTAGCCAAAATTACACCCACTCAACCTCCAGTTGAGCTTAGCGTCGGGTGGGGTTTGTCAAACCCAGTAGTACTACCCAAAAGTGACTCGCTATTCCAAATATTAACCGGTCCGATGTGTGGGACTTCAAATGTTACGTATGCCGCTTAGCCTTTACAAGTGATATATAATTTATAACAAAATCTTTCATATGCGTTTATCTCAGAAAATATGTTTATCGGAGTATGTTATCTCCCCCAAGTGAAAAACGTTTGAAAACAGTTTAAGAGTGGGGTAAGTGAACTCACTGTTTGCGAAGAATATTCCAAATTAGATCACCGAGTGATGCGCGTCGTAGAAAACTCTCTAGCGTTCTAAAATAACAAAGAGATTTTCTAAGTATCGGAACGTTTAACGAGTCTCTAGACTCGGCACATAATACCTATGCACGTATCATGTTTCGTGTTTCGTTTGTGAACCGTGTGTGATTTAAACAAGTACAATTGTGATACGATACACGAGTGAGCAATTACTTTCGTGTCATGTATTAATAACATACTTACAAGCAATTATTCCCGTAAGGGCATTTTGGTCAACAAACAAAGACTAACTAACCATTATTCCCCATAAGGGCAATTTGGTCAATTCATGGCAATCAAACTAGCAACTATTCCCCGCAAGGGTATTTTGGTCAAAATACAACAATTATATAAAAACTATCATATTTCATGCATTCCTACACAACTCAGCAGCTAGTTTCATTGTGACAGAATTTCTACTTGAAAGATTGTACTATTTCACCGATCATATCATCTCAATTAATTCACCAAAAATCACCACTGAAACATACATGTCTTAGGTTTCCAGAACATATTTTATATTATTTTTATTCCATATAGATTTCTCATAATGATCAAAACACTACAGTAAACTCATATCAGTCAGATTCATGCACAACAGAATGTTATTTGCAATTCCCGGTAAACGAAAAATCCAATAAATGCAAGACCACTTGGGTTTGGTTCCTAACTCAGTGAGTCAACTTCCAGAAGTGGAACCAACCCAATTGGCCTCGTAGTTCATGAGATATAGAATTTACAATATAACCTAACAGCAGGTCTAACAGCTCAGCTTTGCATCACGTTTTTGTAAAATCATAAAAGTATACTTCCACTTATCCAAAAATTACGAATTTATACTTTATAGAAACTAGACTCAACCTAGTTTACTGCAGTACCCACAATCTCAATCAATTTTCACGTTTACACTTCGTTACAGTCAGTTAAACATCGTATATATATTATGTCCAGAATCTGTTCACATCAAAACTCAACCTCATAACAATCTATGAACTATCATGCATCCATATAACCCTCTAGACACCATAACTACTATCCATGCATATAAATCACACCATACATACAAGATTAGGGTTTGTGTTTTAATTCAAATCAAGAACAACAATCAATCATGTATCAATATCAATCTAGTTATCACTTTATCATCAAATCAATTCAAGAATCACATGAACAATATAACACCTAGAATCGGCCAGCTAGGGTTTGTTATTAACCCAACAAACATCAAATTCAATCAACAAGGATGTGAAGGATGATCAAATATACATTCCTAGCACTTAGTTCTTGGATCAAAGACTTGAATTGATGGTGTATGTGGGTGTTCTTGTGGACGGCAGCCGTGGAGAAGGGAGGTGAGAGAGAGCCGATCGGAACTTGTAGGTTAGGGTTAGGATAATAATAATAGTTAGGGTTAAGTTAATAATATATTTATAGATATACAAGTTACATTCTAATCCCTCTACTTTCCAAGTGTTGTTTTTCTAGAACATTCTATCATACTTGCACAATAAGTTAACATGACCATAATATTATCACATAGCACATAATCCTAACACATAGTAATCACATAGTTCGTGTTTTAGTGTGCTTCGTTTATTCCTCAATCGTTTGCGTTTCGGTGCAAATCCCGAAAGACTACTACACATGTAGTAAGTGTTAAGCGTAATTTAAACCCTAGTTTAAATGTAATGAGGTTTGCGTTTAGATTCAATAATCTAAAGTTTGAATTGACGGAGTTGCTTTAACGGAGTTAACCTGAAATTGACGATTGTCACAATAATTTTTCCACTTTTCATACCAAAAATTGAGGCTTGAGTATGGCTGACCTTTCATTACTTATTTTCTACGGATAAAACGCTTTACCCACAAGAGATTTCCGACCCATTTTCTCAAATTTTCCTTTCATTTTCAAGGCTGAGCCTACAGACACATCCCAAGTTAAGTGCGCTTTCTTTTATTTATCTCATATTATTAGTAGTTTGAAAGACCAATTTCCAATAAATATCATCATCTCTCATTTTCACGCAACAAAAACTAGACTCAAGGGACATTTTTAAAGCATTTTTTCAAAAAACAATTAACAAATAAAAAAACTAAAGTACAAAAACGAAAACAAAAAACTAAAAAATTAGTTAAAACACTTGTGCTCCATCCCCACACTTAAATATTGCATTGTCCTCAATATGGGCACTGGAAATACGACTCGAAAAATTAAAAACAAAAGCCTAAAATTATGAAAATAAAAAGCAAAAACCTAAAAATTAAAAACAAAGGTTACTTATAATTTCCAACATCCATCAACATCCAACCCACCATCCCAACCAAAAAGTCTAAAACAATATCCATACAAACCAACTAAAAATAAAAACATCATAAAAATAAAAATGAAATCAAAGACAAAACTCCCATGCTCGCTCGCCAACTCACGATCAATCATCGTCCTCCTCTTCTTCCTCAGACTCCGACTCCTGATCAAGAATACGGTATGGCTCAACATTATCAAATTCCGGATGACCCGGCCCATAAAAATGCACTCCCTGACCATACCCCGAACCACCCGGGGCGCTCGACCCGCTCGGACCCGCATCGTCCGGCTGTCGAAGAGAAGCGGGCAACTCAATCCTCAGTGCACTCATAATATGCCTCATGTGCTCATCCTGCCTCCTCTGGTTCGCCTCTATCATCTGTCTCAACTCCCTAATATGATCATGACCGGACTCCACCCGATCATATAATGACTCCAAAGTAATATCCTCGGGCCAAGACTCATGTCCAACTTTGACCTATTTTTTATTCCCACACGTCTCTTCCGATGAAACGACCACGCCAAAAGACTCGCGTAATTTATCGGAACCTTATCAACCATAGCCATCAAACAAAAAATATCCAACCAATTTACTTTATTGCCGCCTGAACCGCGACCAATCAAAGTATTAACCAAAACCCGGTGGATAAACCGAAGCACGGAATCTCGAATATCCGACGCCACATTCGCTCCCGAAAACGAGCAAATAGAAATTTTGTTCCAAAAAGTGGCCAACTCGTCCGAACCGAAACTCACATCGTGCTTATTCAGAAATGCACCCCGAATACCCGTCACAAACCCCGGTTCTCTCACCTCTGCATCCGTATAAAAACCACTTGCTACCGCGAACTGTGCGATAGTCATATTGTTCAATTGTCGTCCCAAAGATAACGACACCTATTTGACTGAGCAAAATTACCATCTTTTTATTTAAACGTGCTCAGAAACTCTAGTGTCAGCTCGTGGTACTGCGGTTCGTTTAAATCTAACATTGCCCTAAACTTCAGGCCCAATAACACTTCAATACGCTCTCTTTGACCAATCAAACCCACTAAATCCCAATTTATCGTTTTGAACGTGAGAATATCCGAATTAACTAACTTACATAATTGATCATACTCTTGCGAATTAACGTCAAACTTAGCAATGAACTTTTCTTAAGGGTCGGAGCTCTTCTAAACACAATCTATTCGGGTTGATACTCGATCACGCGAGTTCTCGGCCCCATCGGAATAACCGGTTCCGAATCACCTTGTGGTCGCGCGGCCGGACCTCGTTTTCGCTTCCCCGCTTCTTTTGACATCTAAACACATTTAAACAAACAAACACATATGGGAGCAAGTAAATAAATAAAAAATAAAAAATAAACAAAACAAAATATTATTTTTAATTTTCGGATTTTTTTTAATTAATTTTTTTTAATCAAAACTGAAAATAAAATAAACTTTGGAAGTTCGGGTTACAAAACATTTTAAACCGACTCATTTAGATGAAAATCAAATAAGTGCAAGTGGTTTAATTTTATACTTAAAAGCTAACGGATAACCAATATTTTTATGACTTTTACTAGCTTAAAAATCCGATAACGATCATACAAACTCAACAAACATCATCTCCTTCAGGCACTTTAATTGTCCCAATTAAACCCAAGTGCCGAAAACCCGAAAAATTGAGTCGAAAACGAGCGAAAAATCACACTTTTGGTAAAATATATATTGCATAAAAAACTTGTTTTCCGGCTCGTTTTTATCTACTAAAACAACAAAGGTCAACATCTAAAACCAAAACCCAACACTAACTATACTCGTTTCAATCCCAAACCGACAACCCGACCGCAACCAAAAATTAAAGTGTCAACAAAGTCCAACCCAACCATCCGCACCCAACATGTCAACGAAACTGCCAGCCCATCAAACAGCACCCAACAACGAACCTAAACAACTAACTTGAACAAAACCCGACAACAAAGTTTGTAAAACCTAAACTAAAACTAAAATTAGAATGTACAAAGATACAAAAAATTACAAGAAATCATACCTTGTAGAAGTGTAAACTCGGATGAACTTGCAAAAATTGAAGAAATAAAGTGTGTGCAAGTGAGAGATTTAGTGAGTTTTAGGTGAAATTAATGGTGGGTTATGATATGAGGGTGATATGTAAGTGATTAAGAAGTTTTAATTTGAAGATTAATGGTGAAAATTTGGTGGATTATGGTGGGATGAAAAGAAATCGTGGCTAGGGTTCTTGGAGAGGAAAGGGGATTTTTGAAAAAAATGAAGATTTGACATAAGATGGTGTAAAAGATTAAAAAAAATCGGGTTTGTGGGGCTAGGGCTCCGCGCCTCGCGGAGGGCCAAGCCTCAGTCGGTCGCGCAGCGCCTAGCCAGCGCTGTAGCATTATTTTTTTTTGTTGTTGTCTTCGCGGCCCGCGGCTGAAAAACCTACCCCGTCGCGCGCGCGACGGGGTGTCTTAACAGAAAGTTTCTATGTTTTTTGAAGCCTAGTTGCCTTAGAAAAAATTTTAGAAAATTATCCACTCATTCTTATGTCCATTTTATGTTAATTTTACGTGTAAAACTTACCTGTCATCTTTCAAATCCTCGTAAAACCTCTCGTTTTGTTGGTGACGATTTCTTGCAATGACCCGGCGACGCAACAAAACTACAAAAACGAAAATTAGTAATCCAACGAAAATAAAATAAAATAAAATAAGGAAATTATACAAACTCTACACTTGAGTTTTCACTCAAGAATCCGGTTTGATGATTTAATTCGATGGACCGAGGGGAGTTTCCTCCACCTCGGTTGAATCCTCTGGCTCTCCAAGATAATGCTTTAGCTGATGACCGTCCAATTTTCACGAAGTCCCATTGTCCGGATTCTCTAACTCTACCGCTCCATACGGGAATACTTCTTTCACCAAATATGGTCCCGTCCACTTGGATCTCAGCTTACCTGCAAATAACTTCAAACGAGAATTATATAACAGTACTTTATCACCTTTCTTGAAGTCGGTACCTCCCTTTAAATGTCGATCGTGCAACACTTTCGTCTTCTCCTTGATATCCAACGATCGAGAATACGCTGCATCACGAAGCTCCTCTAACTCATGAATTTGAAAATACCTCTTTCTTGCGGCCTCAATAAGATCAACATTTACCGTCTTCAATGCCCAAAACGATCGATGCTCCAACTCAACAGGAAGATGACATGCTTTACCGTAAACTAACATAAACGGTGTAGTACCCAACGGTGTCTTGTACGCGGTTCTAAATGCCCATAACGCGTCATCCAACATCTCCGACCAATCTTTCCGACTTATCCCAACCGTCTTCTCCAAAATTCTCTTCACCCCTCTATTAGAATTCTCGACTTGACCATTCGTTTGTGGATGGTAAGCGGTAGAGGTGTGATGAGTAGCTCCATAATGAGCTAATACTTTCTCCATGACGGAATTACAAAAATGAGTACCTCGATCACTAATAATTGCCTGTGGAGTTCCAAAACGAGTAAACAACTTCTTTAAAAACTTCACAACCACTAGAGCGTCATTCGTGGCTAATGCTATGGCTTCAACCCATTTGGAAACGTAATCAATCGCCACTAAAATGTACTTATGACCACCGGAAATGGGAAACGGTCCCATAAAGTCGATGCCCCAAACATCAAAAATTTCAAGAGTTTGTATGGGGTTTTGAGGCATCTCGTTTTTCGATGAAATATTTCCGGTGCAATACGAGACATCTAAGTCATACAAGTAAAGAGATCTATTCATTGATAAGAAAAAGAAAAAACGTTGACAAGCATCACACGTTTTAACAAATTCCACCGCATCTTTTACAACCGACGGCCAAAAAAACCACTATCAAATACCTTTTGGGCCGTGGCATGTGCTCCATGATGACCTCCCGTTAAACCTTCATGGACATGCTTTAAAATATTTAACCCTTCTTTTTTCGACACACATCTTCTAAGAATTCGGTCACCACCAATCTTGAAAAGATAAGAATCATCCCAAACATACCGATTAACATCCCGGAAAAACTTCTTCTTTTGTTGAGTAGTCATCCATTTTAACGCAAGGCCCGTAGATAAAAAAAATTAGCAAAATCGGTGAACCATGGCAAACCTTGATTTTCGGCCGTAACAAAATCAATCGACTCATGCGGAAATCTATCACCAATTTCTTTTTCGTGTATCTCTTCTCTCTTCGGATCCTCTAGACGGGAAAGATGATCTGCCGCAACATTTTCCGCCCCCTTCTTGTCTTTAATCTCTATATCAAACTCGGAAAGTAAAAGAATCCACCGTATGAGACGGGGCTTCGCGTCTTTCTTGTGAAAGAGAAAACGCAAAGCTGCATGATCGGTAAAAACGGTAGTCATTGAAAGTACGAGATAAGACCGGAACTTGTCAAATGCAAACACAACGGCTAAAAGTTCCTTTTCGGTGGTGGTTTTCTTAGGCATCATTCAACGTCTTGCTCGCATAATAAATAGGGTGAAAATGTTTTTCACGTATTTGTCCCAAAACCCCTCCAACCGCATAATCGCTCGCATTACACATGAGCTCAAATGGTAAATTCCAATCTGGTGTCACGAGAATAGGAGCACTTACAAGTTGATCTTTTAGAAACTCGAACGCCTTCAAACAATCTTCATCGAACACAAACGGGACATCTTTCTCTAACAATTGGGTCATCGGGCGGGTAATTTTTGAAAAGTCTTTAATAAACCACCTATAGAAACCCGCATGACCAAGAAAACTTCTTATAACCTTAACATTTGTCGGTGGAGGGAGCCTACTAATCGTGTCAATCTTCGCCCGATCCACCTATATACCGTCCCTTGAAATTTTATGGCCCAAAACTATCCCTTCCGTCACCATAAAGTGACACTTTTCACAATTCAACATCAACTTCGTCTCGATACACCTCTTCAACATTTTTTCAAGATTAACCAAACAGTGATCGAAAGAATTACCGTACACCGAAAAATCATCCATAAAAACCTCCATGGACGTCTCTATCATATCTTGAAAAATTGCTACCATACAACGCTGAAAGGTAGCCGGAGCATTACACAAACCAAACGGCATGCGACGATAAGCATATGTGTAAGGCCCCGTCACCGGTAACCCTACTTTCGTGTTAGATTTACTCATAAACACAGTTCTAAATATCAGAGTTAATTAAAACTTTACGCGGAATATAAAACTTTCATAAAACATTACATATCAATTCATAATCATGTCGTAAAACATTCCTTTTGTCTTTCCAAAATTAAAACATAACTTATAAAACATATCAGATCTTCAGATGCCAGGCTTTAGTCTTCTGCCATGTGTCCTCCACTCAAGCCAGCTGTCTCATCCTACTCACCTGCGTGCATACTAAAAGTCAGCTACGCTGAGTGAGTTCTAATTAATCATACAATACCATACAATACCTTATTACATACATATGTACTTAACCTCATAACTTTCTTTTATACACACATAAGTACTCATACCTTCATTCTTACTTACATACTTTCTTTCTTACTTACATACTTTCTTTACATTCATAATCATACGTTTTAAAGAGCCTTTCGCCCTATAACCTCACAGATATTATAAGGGTCTGGTCCCTAACATCACAGATATTATAAGGGTCTGGTCCCTAACATCACAGATATTATGAAGGGTCTGGTCCCTATCCTCACAGATATTGTAAGGGACTGGTCCCTAACATCACAGATATTATAAGGGTCTGGTCCCTAACATCACAATACAACCATGCAACATACCTCGAGTATTATTAGGGCTTGGTACCCTTTTTGTAACCATACAACCATACAACCGTCATTTCCTTCTTTTATTAACTTTATTACGTTCATACACATAAACATACATATCATACTTGCCATATTTATAACGTTACAACCTGACAGTACGTGCAATATCCGAAGATCGTTCACGAACCATCAAGCAATCATTCATACATATCACATATATCACATATGGCTTTATAACGTTACAACCTGACAGTACGTGCAATATCCGAAGATCGTTCACGAACCATCAAGCAATCATTCATACATATCACATATATCACATATGGCATACACTTATCACTTAGGATAAATGTATTAACAACACATCAAGTATGCACACAGCCCCGAAAACATAACAAGGAATGGGGCTAGAAACTCACCTGGATCCTGTTACGCTCGCCGTTGATCCTAATTCCTTTCTTTAACTGGGCTCGGCTAACTGTATAATATTTACACATATCAATTAACTACTACTACTCGTTTTGTATTTCTATCTATATATGACCCACAACGAACGGGGGTCCGGGGGCAGCGCCCCTGGCAGCGGGGTTCTAGGGGCGGCAGCCCCTAGCGGGGTCCAAGGGGCAGAGCCCCTGGCTGGGGTTAAGCTGCCAGGTCAGCTTGGAAAAATTTTATTTTTGATAACTGCCTTAACACATTTTCCATTAGGTTTTTAATTTATTTTATAAACGAACTTCACTTCAGGCGAAGTTAAACCTTAGGCGAACTTGGCTTCAGGCGAAGTTAAACCTTAGGCGAACTTGGCTTCAGGCGAAGTTAAACCTTAGGCGAACTTGGCTTCAGGCGAAGTTATACCTTAGGCGAACTTGGCTTCAGGCGAAGTTAAACCTTAGGCGAACTTGGCTTCAGGCGAAGTTAAACCTTAGGCGAACTTGGCTTCAGGCGAAGTTAAACCTTAGGCGAACTTGGCTTCAGGCGAAGTTATACCTTAGGCGAACTTGGCTTCAGGCGAAGTTAAACCTTAGGCGAACTTGGCTTCAGGCGAAGTTAAACCTTAGGCGAACTTGGCTTCAGGCGAAGTTATACCTTAGGCGAACTTGGCTTCAGGCGAAGTTAAACCTTAGGCGAACTTACGCTTGAAGGCGAAGTTATACCTTAGGCGAACTTGGCTTCAGGCGAAGTTAAACCTTAGGCGAACTTGGCTTCAGGCGAAGTTAAACCTTAGGCGAACTTGGCTTCAGGCGAAGTTAAACCTTAGGCGAACTTGGCTTCAGGCGAAGTTATACCTTAGGCGAACTTGGCTTCAGGCGAAGTTAAACCTTAGGCGAACTTGGCTTCAGGCGAAGTTAAACCTTAGGCGAACTTGGCTTCAGGCGAAGTTATACCTTAGGCGAACTTGGCTTCAGGCGAAGTTATACCTTAGGCGAACTTGGCTTCAGGCGAAGTTATACCTTAGGCGAACTTGGCTTCAGGCGAAGTTAAACCTTAGGCGAACTTGGCTTCAGGCGAAGTTAAACCTTAGGCGAACTTGGCTTCAGGCGAAGTTATACCTTAGGCGAACTTGGCTTCAGGCGAAGTTAAACCTTAGGCGAACTTGGCTTCAGGCGAAGTTAAACCTTAGGCGAACTTGGCTTCAGGCGAAGTTATACCTTAGGCGAACTTGGCTTCAGGCGAAGTTAAACCTTAGGCGAACTTGGCTTCAGGCGAAGTTAAACCTTAGGCGAACTTGGCTTCAGGCGAAGTTATACCTTAGGCGAACTTGGCTTCAGGCGAAGTTAAACCTTAGGCGAACTTGGCTTCAGGCGAAGTTAAACCTTAGGCGAACTTGGCTTCAGGCGAAGTTATACCTTAGGCGAACTTGGCTTCAGGCGAAGTTAAACCTTAGGCGAACTTGGCTTCAGGCGAAGTTAAACCTTAGGCGAACTTGGCTTCAGGCGAAGTTATACCTTAGGCGAACTTGGCTTCAGGCGAAGTTAAACCTTAGGCGAACTTGGCTTCAGGCGAAGTTAAACCTTAGGCGAACTTGGCTTCAGGCGAAGTTAAACCTTAGGCGAACTTGGCTTCAGGCGAAGTTATACCTTAGGCGAACTTGGCTTCAGGCGAAGTTAAACCTTAGGCGAACTTGGCTTCAGGCGAAGTTAAACCTTAGGCGAACTTGGCTTCAGGCGAAGTTATACCTTAGGCGAACTTGGCTTCAGGCGAAGTTAAACCTTAGGCGAACTTACGCTTGAAGGCGAAGTTATACCTTAGGCGAACTTGGCTTCAGGCGAAGTTAAACCTTAGGCGAACTTGGCTTCAGGCGAAGTTAAACCTTAGGCGAACTTGGCTTCAGGCGAAGTTAAACCTTAGGCGAACTTGGCTTCAGGCGAAGTTATACCTTAGGCGAACTTGGCTTCAGGCGAAGTTAAACCTTAGGCGAACTTGGCTTCAGGCGAAGTTAAACCTTAGGCGAACTTGGCTTCAGGCGAAGTTATACCTTAGGCGAACTTGGCTTCAGGCGAAGTTAAACCTTAGGCGAACTTACGCTTGAAGGCGAAGTTCATCAGGCGAACTTAATCTTGCAGGCGAAGTTATCGCGCTGCAGATCTGTTTGCCCATAAATCCTTCGTTTCTTAGCCAAATAACTCGATTTTGGTACCCACGGAATCGTATGATCGGCGCCTACAAATCACAACCATCAAATCGGCCTAAAATCGACGTTTTAGGGGTCCGATTTGGGCAGTTTGGGTTTCGGGTTCGGTTAACCCATCAAATCCTAACCATTTTCAGTAATATAAGCTTTGGTGGATTTGTTATTACCTTACCAACTCAGATCTATCAACAAAATCTCGGGTCTCGGCTTCGAATCTTGATCGGTTAGTATGTGTGTGTTTTGAGTGTGTGAAGAAAGAAGGTGGAAATGAAAGATTGGGTTTGGGATGTGATATTTATATCCCTCTAAGCCCACGGACCCGAGGCCCATTCTCATTTAACCCATCTTACGCAATCTAAGCCCAACTCCCTCCTTACTCGACATTGAATAATTAACAACGTGAAATCACTAAACATAACTTTCTTTATTTATAATTAAAATTTAGGATGTTACAATATGTACCATACGGACATGTAAACGTTGTCTTCTCTTGGTCTTCCGGTGCAATTGGAATCTGAAAATAACCTGAAAAACCATCAAGAAAACAATAAAACTGTTGACCCGCGAGACGCTCCAACATTTGATCTATAAACGGACAAGAAGTGGTCCTTTCGAGTAGCATCATTCAATCTCCGGTAGTCAATACAAACCCGCCAACCGGTAACCGTACACCAAGGGATAAGTTCATTTTTCTCGTTCATGACAACCGTCATCCCCCCTTTCTTCGGAACAATTTGAGTCGGACTTACCCATGGAGAATCCAAAATCGGATAAATCACCCCGGCATCTAACAACTTAAGCACCTCTTTCTTGACAACTTCTTGCATATTTGGATTCAAACGCCTTTGGGGTTGAACCACCGGTTTATATTCATCTTCCATCAAAATCCGGTGGGTACAATAAGCGGGGCTAATACCTTGAATATCCGAAAGTCTCCATGCAATCGCCCCTTTATTCATCTTCAACACTTTTATCAACTTTGACTTTTCTTCCTCACTCAACTTAGACGAAACAATAACGGGCAAATCCGAGCCCTCTTCAAGATACGCATACTCTAAATGTGACGGAAGTACCTTTAATTCCAACGGAGCGGGTTTTTCCACCTCTTTCTCACAAATAATTTCACTAACCTCCATGCTCTCCGCCGACAAGAAACATCATCTACCACGTCTTCCTCATCATCCTCCATAATTTCTGTCAACTCATTTTCCTCATCCATCCCAACCAAATCGGTTCCACAAATATAATCAAGACATTTATCAAAACCCGGAATAAAAGAATTTAGAAAATATACCGAATGGCATGGACCGCTAACAACATCACTATCACCCGGGTGCTTCATAGACTTTGCATTATCATAAGTAACATTCTCATAACCAACCCGAAGTGTGATCCGCCCCTCATACACATCAATAAGAGCCTTAGCCGTTCTCAAAAACGGCCGACCGAGAATAATGGGAACCTTCTCGTCGGCCTCCATGTCAAGTACCACAAAATCAACCAGAAATACAAACTTGTCAACTTTTACTAATAAATTCTCAATAATACCTCACGGATACTTAACCGAACGATCCGCAAACGACAACGACATACGAGTCGGTGTAAGTTCACCCAACTCCAACTTCTCAAACAACGAATATGGCATAAGATTAATACCCGCACCCAAATCTGCCAACGCTTGACTCATCATATCACTTCCGAACGTGCACGGGATTGTAAACACACCCGGATCCGATAATTTTCCGGAACCCGGTTCAACACTACCGCCGAACAATCCCCTCTAAGTGGAATAAACGAAACCTCTCCCAACCGATCTTTTCTCTAAAGTAAATCTTTCAAAAATTTCGCATACTTTGGCATGTGTTGGAGGGCTTCAACGAACGGAAGATTAATCTTTAATTGTCAGAACATATCTAGAAAATGTCCGTATTCCCTCGTGTATTTTTGATTCTTGAGACGAGCGGGATAAGTGTAACATATTGGGTTTTCTGTTCCCTTTCGTTTTGTAATCTTTACCCGACCCAGGTTCGGGTTCGGGTATTTGATCAATAAAGTTCGTTATTATTTAACATTTTATTTATTTATTTTATTATAACTATGATTCATGTACAAAACTAACCCCTCTATTAACTTTAATTCACTTTTGAATCATCAACCATAGATCGAGGACCTGATTGCAAATTCATCCTCTTTCCCTCCTCCTTCTCCCTCTCACTGCCGACAAGAAACCCCCCCTCCTTTCTTGGACCAAAATTCACAGTATAAATCGAGTAATTAACAAAACTGATATTGCCAAATCAATTGTTGACCAAAATCGCGTTTAATCGACAACTTAATTGTAAAAGTATGTTATTAATTGACAGCTAACATACCAAAACGAACCGCGGCTGACCCCGTCTCTAAAACTCTATATAAACCCGTTTATATTTCAATTAAACTTGCACACACACTCACCTTGATCTCGCGCATCTATATCCTAACTTAATTACATCACACCAGCCTTCATCAAGCTCGTTCTATACCAATTTTGAGCAGCGACTTCTTGTTCTTCGTTCCCCGTCGTTCCGTCACCATAACAGGTAATTAAAACACACATCATGATTGCCTTTGACCAAATAACATTAACCCTAAATTGGTTTTTGCAAATCTTGAACGAATTGGGCAATTTGATTTTCTAGGGTTCATAAGGGAAAGGACGAAAATCAGTTTTAGTATATATGAAATGGGTGTCAAGTTATAAGCGTTTTAGACACCTGCCCCAGTGGCAGGTGCGTTTATGATAAACCTTTGAGCCGGCCTGGGGACGCGGGTTCGAGTCTCCCAAGGCCCGGTTTTTCTTTATATTTGGTTATTATTTCTTTAACATTTTTTTTGTTATTTTTGGTATTTAAAACGTTAAATAATTTTGGTAAACCACTCTTTTCCTTTCATATTTCTCGTTTAAATAATCGAGTTTACATATACATACATACATAAATATAATATATATATAATTATGTACCTTATACAAATACTCATAAATAATAAGACGTATATATTCTTTTTTCCGACTCTCGTTAATGAACCAAATTGTATTAAATATACAAAATATTCCGTTTAAACTTTTCCGTTAATATATTTATTTTACTGATCATACTCAAACTCAAATCTAAATACTAATAACAACAATAATATTAATAGTTATAATAATAACCCTTATAATTAACGGAAATGTAACTATCTATATTCTTTAACCACATCGAAACCCGCCATAAAATCTTAATATTTCGTTATGACTATATTTAATTCTTGTTATTAACATCTAGGAGTTTTTGTCGGCAAATCTCGGGAAGCTTGATCGTTTTCCACCCTAGCCTTTTCCTTTATTATTTCGTCTTCGTTTATCCCACATTAAAGGTAAGTAAATTCACATCCCCCTTTTTTTTACCGCTTTACAATTTTGGGGGCGTTATGCGTTCACAATTAAGTTATTGTTTTCACTTCGATTCCACTATATGCGTAATTGAAATTTCTCGATTAGTTGATAAGTGCAAATGTGACTATGTGTTTACTTTATGTTGTTTGGTATCCTCATCCTCATTAGTATGATCATACGCCGTCGAATTAGCTCGTTATCAAAATGATTCGAGTGAAAAGACAACTTTTATTTATTGTTATACTAGTTGTAGTGATTTACAATTATCGCACGAAATTGTCATTTTATTATTATATATACTCAAAATCGTGGTTTACTTGCTCAACTTTATTTTGACAAAATATATATTTTCACGCGTGGCGCAGGTAGCTTTATCGGATGAATCAAGTATTGGAAGTAGATGAGACCTTAGGTTGCTTGATGATTGAAGAAAATTTTTTCTTGTTTTAAATTATTTATTATCGATTTGTAACGTTATTGTTAAGACAATGTTTGTGCTTTTGAAAATTGATATATGAATGAATAATTTAGATTTTGACACGTGTATTTTACTTAGGGTCTTCTGAGCTATGATACAATCAATGTCGCGCCCCGTCATGTTCCGCCGTAGGTTGGGGTGTGACAGATTGGTATCATAGCCGAAGGCTATAAGATAGGTGGTTAGACGTAAAGACCTAGTAGCATGCTTAGGGTCCTTATACTCGTTCCTATACGTGCACCCTACTTGTTTAAATTTTTGTACATAGCTTAACATATTTATATTGTTCATCATATACAATTGTACACAAAAGCACATACTTAATCCGAGGCTTTGCCTCACTCTAAAAAAAAATTGTTTTCAAAACTCTAGGACGATTTTTAATCGGGAAATTCCTTAGGAAATCCCACATTTTTGCTCCCCTCTCCTTGAGGATGATTCGTGGGACAGATATGTAGTAACTGGAAGAGGGACACACTTGTTTATCGAACCCTTGATACCAAGGCTTGCGAGCTTAAGGAAGTGCAATGCGCATAAATCTCAATCAACCGCGAGACCTGGTTGCCTTCCTGGAGTGTTCGGTAAAGGTGTGGAACTTATTAGGCCAAAGCATATCACACCAAACGTACCCGAATCTACTACCCTCATTGTATCAACGTGGTCATGTGATGATCACATCCTTAAATTTATAACCGAATTCACGGTGATTTCGTGGCTAAACTCGGTTTTTCCGTACTGTGTTTTGTTGATCGGATGGATGAAGTATGTTTAATGGGGTGGTTCCCGAACTACTTCAACCATCTACCTCAACACCCCCCCTCAAATTCTATTTTCGATTGATTTTGTTTATTTGATTTTCGATATTTCTCATTCGTTGGAAGGACCTATGGTGATACATGAAGCACTAACCAATAAATGAACCCTAGTTACATTTTAAGTTATGATTTCTCAAAAGTTAAAAATAATAAGACTTGTATAATTCAAATTTTCATCAGTATTGGGAATTGTCAATCGCCAACACAATCCCAACCTCAAACTGCTAATATAATACACGAGTAACAACTTACACCAAATATTTAAATCACTTTTAAATTAAGATTTTTTTGATTCAAATTATCCTTACACTCAGAAATATTTTCATCCTCGCAATTAAATACAAATTCCTCATTTATTTATCTTATCACATTATTAAAACATCAACAATATTATTGCATAATTTAATAATCGAATGATCTTCTTGTACTTATGTTATCATTCGCATAAACTTTACTCAAGTATTTAATCTGAAATTTCTAAATTTGTTAATACTTATTAATTTATCAAAATTTGATAAACGCATTTACCCATCAAAATTATCTGATTAAATCTCAAAATAGATTCTAACTTATCCTTAAGTTAGGAGTAGACACTAGCTCAACACATTTTAAGCTCAATTTCCTTAAAAAGTTCATTTGTGGTTTACACAACTCATTTCTTATATATATATATATATATATATATAATGTCCTTATTAATCGTAAAAGGTGTTAAACAAGAAATTTCTTGTAATCAACGAGTTAATCAACTGGTCACTTGAAAAATAACTCCAATTCAAGAGATTGAAACCAAAACAACTCAATATTGTGCGTCATACAAACTTTTGAAAATTTTAACTCACTTACCCCTGCTTATCCTCATCACCAATCACACTGGCAAAACGCAAGTGAAATCGTCAAGTTGTACTAGTCCTCGACAATCCACCTCAACCCAAACATAACATCCTAAACGAGGAAAGGATTACGTCAAAATTCACCGTCATGCTCATCTTGTATCTACCATCGTCCCATTTCATTCTATGTTCTCATAGGAAACCATCGTTTCATCGTCATTTGTTGAATGCTCACGACTGCCATATGACTACTATGATCACCAAAGCTATATTGTTAATCAAAAACAACCCTCAACCTCGACACAGACCGAGACGCCTCAAGAAGAAAACCATGCACTGGGCCGCAACCTTTGTGCTTCACCTGTAACCGTTGTCGCTCTGCTAAATCCTTGTGCCAGCTATGCACATCTCTATGGCCACCTTGCTAACTTTTGTCGTACTCTACCTAGTGTACAGACCATCCCACAAACAGCCTACCGCTCATACTCAACCTGGTGTTCTTAATAACCGCACTTGATACCATCACGGAGACCCAAATCATCCCCGGAATATGTGCCATCAACTTGTCCTTATTCATCAAGTCAAACCTATCAACCTCACATCCTTCAAGTCTCCTTAGTCAATCAAGGTCCTTATTACCTCACCAATTCCATACCCACAAGCTCAAGTTACCCATTTATACCATATTGAAAACCCAAATTACGCAACCCCAAATTACGAACTCAACCTATCTGAGCAACTCCAAGATAATCTAATCTGACCTTTGTGAACTAAATTTCTCATGGTACTTCTTGTCACATTAACCCCCCAAGAGATCCGAAGACTTGTATTGTGTTCTTTAGTCGATCTTAGTTATTTTTAGTCTTTTCTCAATTATAAATTTATAACGCCTTTTATGGCATCAAATTATTTCAGTATAAACTAATAACATTTCACGTATTTTACGAATAAAGTTCACATTAATTAAGTAGATTGGTTATTAAAACATATATCTGTCTCATTTTTTTACCCTCCTCAACCATCCCAAATAATTTTATTAACCTCAACTATTAATAAATTATTTCTTTACAACTTTAAGGACTTACATTTAAATAATGTCCTAGAAATTTATGAACTTTTTCCTAATTTATAGTCATACATTTTTAAAACTTGTGCTCCCTCACAAATTAATGTTTTCAAACGCTTTTGTAACCCACACGATGGAACGAATTATGCGGACCATCCGACGACCTAAGTAATTATGGATGCATACATAATTACCCAAGTCCTCGCATGGAAAACATGATACGTACAATCGTGTGTCATAATTCTAGAACCGATGGTAGTTTGGGATAACGGTACAATGTTGAGATGATAAGAACATGGTGGATACGTCGCCGGTACATCCTATATAATTGTTCTTATCGGATTGTCATTAGTAGCGTTATTCTATTACTTTAAGTTTCGGGTTATGATAAATTTTAGATTTGTAAGCTTTCTTTCGGTAATATGATTAGTTTTATATTTCAACTAACCCAAGTTCCATATGATTTTAAATCATAATATTATTTTACAATCATAAGTAAAAATTCCCTTTACGGTATTGAAATAATATTCTTTAATTTCGAGACTAGTCGTAAGAGTCGCATTAAATCCATTCACAAATTACGTCATCGCCTAACTTGACCTTCAATACCGCACCTTCGACGCACGACACGTCTCCGTCACCGAAGATAACTTATAAGACGAGATGTCGTGTGGCGCCGAACTCCAACTTGAAACCAAACATAATGGCTTACTATATTATTTGGACCGTCTACAGCTTCCCGATCGTGACGACCTTCGCATGTTCATCCTCAATGAAGCTCATAAGTCATGATACTCTATTCATCTCGGTGCGGATAAAATGTATGCTGATCTTCGTACCATGTTTGGTGGCCGGGAATGAAGAAAGATATTGCGGTATATCTATCTAAATGCCTCACTTGCTCTAAGGTTAAAGCCGAGCATCAAAAGCCGTTTGGTTTGCCTGATCAACCCCCAATTCCCGCTGGGAAATTAGCGAGCCATAAAATTCGTTACGAAACTCCACAAATACTTAAAGCCACAATAACACCGTTTGAGTTATTGTTAATCGATTGACCAAGTCGGTTCTCCTCAATTCCTTATTGCGAGGAGTGCCCTACCAGTATAGTAGCCTGATTTCATGTCAAGGACATCATTTGCCATCATAGGACGCCTTTAATCATTATCTCTGATCGATATAATCGATTTATCACTCGTATTTGGAATTCATTGTAAACCGCCTTAACCTAAACGCCGCTTATCATCCGCGAACCGATAGTTAATCCGAGCTTGTTCAAGAAACCTTCCAATCGAATCGCATTTATTCGTCAAAAATCTCTTGCTGCCCCGTAGTCGTCAAAAGAGCTACGCCGATAAGCGCCGTAAACCTCCCGAGTTCAATGTTGGTGATCGATTTCTACTCAAAGTATCTCCTTGGAAAGGGGTAGTTCGTTTTGGTAAAAGGAACAAATTGTCTCCTCGTTTTTTTGGCCCGTGTGAGATCTTGAAAGTGTTGGTAGGGGTTGCGTATCGTCTAAATCTCCCCAAAGAGCTCTCCAATGTTCATCCAACTTTTCATATCTCCAATCTCAAAAAGTGCTTAGCCGAAGGGAATCTCCACATACCCCTCAATGAAGTACAAGTTGATGAATCTATGCATGTTATCGAGAAACCCGTTGAAATCGTGGATCATATGGACAAAGAAACCAAGCGTAACCGTATTTCGCTTGTCAAAGTTCTTTGGGAATCAAAACGTGGTCCCGAGTTCACTTGGGAACGTAAAGACCAAATGGAGTCCATGTACCCGCAACTCTTCGCTACGACGTAATTTCTAATTTCGGGACGAAATTTCCTAAAGTACTGCATGCTGTAACATTTCGGGTTTTCCGTTCCCTTTCGTTTTGTAAGCATTACCCGACCCGGGTTCGGGTTCGGGTATTTGATCAATAAAGTTCGTTATTATTTAACATTTTATTTATTTATTTTATTATAACTATGATTCATGTACAAAACTAACCCCTCTATTAACTTTAATTCACTTTTGAATCATCAACCATAGATCGAGGACCTGATTGCAAATTCATCCTCTTTCCCTCCTCCTTCTCCCTCTCACTGCCGACAAGACCCCCCCCCCCCTTCCTTTCTTGGACCAAAATTCACGGGATAAATCGAGTAATTAACAAAATTGATATTTCCAAATCAATGGTTGACCAAAATCGCGTTTAACCGACAACTTAATTGTAGAAATATGTTACTAATTGACAGCTAACTTACCAAAACAAACCGCGGCTGACCACGTCTCTAAAACTCTATATAAACCTGTTTATATTTCAATTAAACTTGCACACACACTCACCTTGATCTCGCGCATCTAAATCCTAACTTAATTACATCACACCAGCCTTCATCAAGCTCGTTCTATACCAATTTTGAGCCGCGACTTCTTGTTCTTCGTTCCCCGTCGTTCCGTCACCATATTAGGTAATTAAAACACACATAATGATCGCCTTTGACCAAATAAAATTAACCCTAAATCGGTTTTTGCAAATCTTGAACGAATTGGGCAATTTGATTTTCTAGGGTTCATAAGGGAAAGGAAGAAAATCAGTTTTAGTATATATGAAATGGGTGTCAAGTTATAACCGTGTTAGACACCTGCCCCAGTGGCAGGTGCGTTTATGTTAAACCTTTGAGCCGGCCTGGGGACGCGGATTCGAATCTCCCCATGCCCGGTTTTGCTTTATTTTTTGTTATTATTTCTTTAACATTTTTTTTTGTTATTTTTGGTGTTTAAAACGTTAAATAATTTTGGTAAACCACTCTTTTGCTTTCATATTATTCGTTTAAATAATCGAGTTTACATATACATACATACATACATATATAACTATGTACCTTATACAAATACTCATAAATAATAAGACGTATATTTTCCTTTTTCCGACTCTCGTTAACGAACCAAATTGTATTAAATATACAAAATATTCCGTTTAAACTTTTCCGTTAATATATTTATTTTACTTATCATACTCAAACGCAAATCTAACTACTAATAACAATAATAATATTAATAGTTATAATAATAACCCTTATAATTAACGGAAATGTAACTATCTATATTCTTTAACCACATCGAAACCCGCCATAAAATCTTAATATTTCGTTATGACTATATTTAATTCTTGTTATTAACATCTAGGAGTTTTTGTCGGCAAATCTCGGGAAGCTTGATCGTTTTCCACCCTAGCCTTTTCTTTTTTTATTTCGTCTTCGTTTATCCCTCATTAAAGGTAAGTAAATTCACATCCCCCCTTTTTTTACCGCTTTACAATTTTGGGGGCGTTATGCGTTCACAATTAAATTATTGTTTTCACTACGATTCCACTATATGCGTAATTGAAATTACTCGATTAGTTGATATGTGCAAATGTGACTATGTGTTTATTTTTTGTTGTTTGGTATCCTCATCCTCATTCTCATTAGTATGATCATACGCCGTCGAATTAGCTCGTTATCAAAATGATTCGAGTGAAAAGACAACTTTTATTTATTGTTATACTAGTTATAGTGATTTACAATTATCGCACGGAATTGTCATTTTATTATTATATATACTCAAAATCGCGGTTTACTTGCTCAACTTTATATTGACAAAATATATATTTTCACGCATGGCGTAGGTAGCTTTATCGGATGAATCAAGTATTGGAAGTAGATGAGACCTTAGGTTGCTTGATGATTGAAGAAAAATTTTTCTTGTTTTAAATTATTTATTATCGATTTGTAACGTTATAGTTAAGACAATGTTTGTGCTTTTGAAAATTGATATATGAATGAATAATTTAGATTTTGACACGTGTATTTTACTTAGTGTCTTTTGAGCTATGATACAATCAATGTCGCGCCCCGGTATGTTCCGCCATAGGTTGGGGTGTGACAATAAGGAACATGAGCAATATTAATATCGGGTGGTGGCCGAAATACGACCGGGTTTTTCTCAACTTGTGGCTCAATAATTGATGTTTACCTTTTGACTTACCCGGAGCCTCCATCTCAATCTCTTCATCCACCGCTTCCTCTTCTTCAACTCCAACCATTTCTTTAACAACCTCGGGACCCAAAACCCTTCCGCTACGAGTAGTAATCGCTTTTAGTTGAGCGGCCGGATTCGTCTGAGTAGAACCCGAAAATTGTCCTTGAGGCCTTTCTTCCGACGACGAGTAATATCACCAACGGACCTTTGAAGGTCAAGCAAAGAAGATTGTTGATTCTTTAAGAGCATATCGTGTTCGGCAAACTTTTTCTGTGTAACTTGATCCCTCTCCAAGATTTGCTTCATCATATCTTCTAGACGACTCATTCCTCCATTAGAATCTTGCACATTATTTTGAACATTAGTACCATTGTTATTATTAGTATTATTATACTGACCTTGTCCTTGATTATAAGAATTTTGATAGCCGGGTGGTGCGCCCGCGGGACGCCAATTTGAGTTATTCTGCTTCGGGTTCTTGTAAGTATTCCAATTCTGATTATTGTTGTTGAAATTGTTGTTGGGAAACCTATTCTGACCACCAACATAATCGACTTGCTGATTCATCACCGGGCACTCCAAAGTGCCATGTCCACCTCTACAAAACTCACACTTGTCCACCTTAGTCTTAAGTTCCTTCACCTCTCGAGTTAGTGATTCCAAAGCAGAAGCCACAGTAATATCCAGATTAACCTGGTGTACACCTCGAGAAGATGAGGATGTACTGTTAACGGGAGTGGAATTCCCGCATCGTGGCCCTTTGGCGAGGTCTGATTGAGCGAAGCTCTCAAACATCTCGTCACATTCGGCGACATTCTTCCTATCCAGTAGACTTCCTCCCGCGGCCGTGTCGAACCGAACTTGGGTTTCGTAGTTCAACCCATTGTAAAATTTCTCCATGAGAGCCCATGGTGTGAGACCATTCTGTGAGCATCGAGACAACAAGCTCTGAAAACGCTCCCAAGCATGACAATATTGCTCCTCCGACTCCATGTGAAACGAGTGAATCTGATCGCGAAGAACAGCCGCTTTAGCCGGTGGGAAGTATCTCTTGATAAATGCAGAACGTAGTGCTTCCCAAGTGGTGAACGTGCCAGGTGGCTGCGTGTCAAGCCAAGTAGCTCCTTTACCTGCAAGTGAAAACGGAAACAGATGTAAGAAAATAGCATCTTCGGTAGCACCTTGTAAATTAAAAGTTTTCAAAACACGGTAAAATCGGCTAATGTGTGCTGGTGCATCCTCGTCATCCCGCCCCGTGAACTGATTAGTTTGAACGATGTTGTTCATGACGTATGACGGAATTTGCCATGAGTTGGGGTTTTCGATCTGGGAACGACGATGCATGACTGGTTTCCGGTTAAGCCATCGAAGGCTTGAGCAGCAATTGTCCTTGGGTCGGCCATTTGAACTTGTGGTTGGACTCTAGGACTTTCTGGTGGTGAACTGTGTGGGGAAGACTTTGGTGTAGAACTGGCTTCTAACAGTTGCTTTTCAGCGTCAGTCTTCAACGGAGAAAATTCCAGGTTTTCCAACGGCGGTCCTTGCGAATGAAGACGTGGCATAAACCTGAAAAACGCAACAGACTAAGTAAGTCGACTAAAAATAAAAACTAAAACGGAAAAAATTAAACTAAAATTAACTTAGACTCCTACGACTCAAACGAAAATAAAACAAATAGCACGTACGTAGCAAATAAGTCCAAATAAGCAAATAACGCAATCGCTAAGAAAATCCCCGGCAACGGCGCCAAAAACTTGATGTGCTAAAAGTACTCAAATAATAAATAACTAAAATTATACTAATCTAGACACTAAGTAATACTCTAGTCCCTTAAACTTAACTAAAACTACTAACCGGCAAGTGAACCGATCGACTCTAGTACAGCTAAGTAAGTCCGGATATCGAACCCACGAGACTCTTTAAATTACGAAACTAGCAAATTAGACTCGACTACAAGACACGACTATTTATTAATAATATTTGAGGGGGAATTTAATACTAATAATTAAAACTTAATAATAATTAACTAATGATTACTTTAATTAACTAATAATAAAACAAATAATATAATATTAAAACCTAAACCTAATTTATATAATAATAATAAAACATAATCATTACCTTAAACTTAATTAATTAATTAATAAAACTTAACCTAATTAAATTAACTAAAGAAAACAATTAAGAAAACTTGGCTTGATTCAGATGATAAAGATAACTACCCAGGCTAAAATCCCCAAAGTTACGGTTTTTAATTAAATGGAAAACTCAAGTTATAAAACTGGGATCGTAAAATAGACCATTGACAGAAAACCCGAACAGGACCCTTGAACTTCAAGAAGACGCCTATGGATTTCTAACAAGTTTTAAGACTCACCAGTTTTATATTAAACTTCCTTACGGGTATTTAATTGCTTATGTCTAAGTATCTTTTATGACGAAAACCTACCTTACAGCGCGTAATTCAAAAGATAGAAAAGCAGACCCAATTAATTTAATAGACTAAGCTGACAATAAAACATAGACGGACTCCTTACGAAGAACTAAATCTATCAATCCCGACAAGCAAAGATCTATCAACAACCTATCACCTTACAGCTTTCTAGGCTGGCAGTTCACTTTTATCTATTTACTTGATTTTATTGTTTCTATGATTTCAATGCATATTAATCACAAACTAGCCAAGAACACACAGTAAATGACCTAACAAAACTCTATCCTATGAAACAATCAACAAGGGCAATGTGAAACAATAAATTCAAGTAAACAAAACCAAGCAATCAAACGCATCAATTAAATCAAACTCAACCGTTTACTTAGAACATAAAATCCAAAACGAAACGAAATCCAAACATAAATCAAACCGAACTAAGGTTCATCACGACCTAGGTAGTTTATGGAATTTAGCCTAGTATCTTAAAGTCTAAATCAAACAAAACAAATAATAATGAAAACATGGTGAAAATATAAGAAACGGGGAATCGAAGATGATAAAAGCCGGAAACTCGAACGTAAACGTGTAGCTCTTCACCGGATGTCCTCTTGCCTTCAAAATCACCAAAAAACTCAAAAGTATGCTCCAAGAACTCTTAATTTCGGCCAAGGGTTTCCAGGTTATGTTAGGTTTAAGTTAAAGGTGTTTAAATACCCAAAACAAGGCCCGGCATTAAGCAAAACCGAATTAACTCTAGCCCAGCTCTCCCTAGGCGTCGCGCGACCGGGTATAAGATATCCCTCCGCGCGGCGCGACGTGTTTTTCCAAGGGGGGCGGTCAGACCGGCCCGATCTGACCGGTTCTCTACTCTGGTTCTTCCTGACGCGTTCCGGATCTCCGTTTTGGCTCGTTTTAGCTCGTTTTTCGCTCTTTTTAATCTAAACCAAATCCCGGAACCTACGAAACATAAAAACGTTAGTAGTATACAAATCTTAACTAAAAACGAACAAAAACAATTAAAATATTAAATAAAATAAACAAGAGAAACATATATATTTAGCATTATATCATTTTCTAATAAGAATTAATCTCTCATCAACACATTACAAATGCAACCTAACTCAATCTAAATTATCACTCTCATTCACAACTCAACGTAACTCAAACCAACGTTTTTGTTAAATAAATATAGTTTATAATTTCTAAAATATATAAAAAAATAAAACTTTAAATAATAAGTTTACGAACCAACAATATTATTCTGAAAACTAAGAAGAAAAATTATATATTTCTGAAAAAAAAACTTGCATTTAATAAAATATATAGAAGCGTGAAAAAAAAGGGAAAAGAGAAAAGAAGCATTACATGGACTACATGGACTAGCATATGGCATAAAAATGGGTTGCAACCTAGGTTGGTTTGGAGAATGGTCAGTGAGTCTCAACAATAAAAGAATTAGCTTTTTTTTATTTTTTTAACACCATCTTGCAACCCAACCCACCAAGCCCAAGCATTGCAGTCCCTAGTGTTGTGTTAGTGAGTCGGTAAAACCCAAACGTTACCGGTGTCGCGTGTTGCGTCGGTAAGGAGACATGAATTCGGTGGTTTTGGATACGTTTGATATGGTACCAGGACTAAAAAAATTAATAAAACCCCAGTGTTGGAAAAAACCGAGTGTTGTCAGTTCGAGCATTGCGGTGGTGAATCGGTAAAACTTGGGCGTTGGTAATACATGAGTATTGTCGGGCCTGGATATTATGACGGTAAGTCTACGCAAGTTCGATCGATTTTTAATATGTTAGTTAGGATATCAGACTAAAACCAAAAAAAAAAATTGGTATAGCCAATGGTGCGGTGTCACTTGGACCAATAGATGGCCAAGCGGCACCAAACTTCACAACTATATATAGTAATAATAATTAGAAGGTCGGTGCACAACTGTTTTTCAATTTGCCTTTTATGCAATAAACTTTGAAACTTAAATAATATGTTAAGTTGGTCCATTGACTGAAGGTGTCTTAAATTGTTTCTGTGTTTGATACATGCAAGTTCGATTCTTTACCCAAGCAAAAGTGTGTTTTTTTTTACTCTTCAATTATGTGTTATTTAATTGCTCTATTAGTTTTTTTTTCTTCAGTTTTTTAAGCATGCTTTTTTTACTCTTCAATTATGTGTTATTTAATTGCTCTATTAGTTTTTTTTTCTTCAGTTTTTTAAGCATGCTTTTTTTTAAATATGATAACTTGACGAAATTACTTTTTAGGTTTACTTTATGTACCCATAATGAACCTAACTAATACTGATCGAATTCGTGTTATCTCGCCGCAATGACACCCGTGTTTTAAAAATGTTAACTCGGTGAAATTTTTGTTGGTTTAGTTTCAGTACCATAACAAGCGTAGCCGAAATTTTTGTTTTAAACATCTTAATATTTTTTCTATAATTAGATATACGAGTGTCACTACTATTATGGGTGTTTCCGTGTTTACTAATGTATTTTTTTAGGTTTGATGCATATATTGGTATAAACCTGATCGATAGCGACCACATCCGTGCCACTTTGATTTAAGTTCTATGTGTACTGATACTGTTTTGGGTGTTTTTATAGTTATAGTTTTTTATATAGTGTTGGTGACGTAACGAACTTGACCGATGTCAACCGAATTTGTGTTTCGCCGCCGCAACGCGGCAAGTTTTCTACCTAGTTATATGATTATATTTGCATGTTATTTGACTTATATGGTCATCAAAATTAAATATTTTAAAATACACATGTACTATTAATAGTACTATTCTTGTTAGAAAAATATTAAAGGTCACCGTAATATAATATTGTAATGATCCAACCTGTAAAGAGAGTGTCCAAATTAAGTTTGTATTTAAACTTTAAAGGAGGGCTGATCCTGATTGTAAAGAGTGTGACCAAATTGAGTTTATATTTTGATCCAATGTCTGTAGTCATTTTTGTTAAAGAAACCAAATGTCCAACAAGAAGGCTCTAGCAATTCACATTTAGTACTTTAAAAATAAAGATAATTTTTTTTTACCAAATTTATTGTACGTCTAACTTGACCAAATGTCCAAGACGAAGGCTCTCGCAATTCACATTTAGTACGTGCATTTTGAAGTTAAAAGATCAAACTACCAGTCTACCCTTGACGAGAAGTTTCTTTTTTTTCACACGGGATACAACAATTAAAGTGAACCTCATATTACAATAAACTTGTAATGTAGCATTTTATGGCTTAAAAGAAAAAATACCATTGATTAGAAGTATGATTTTTTTTTCACATGGCACGACCATTATAGCTTGAACCTCATATTCCAAAAAACTTATTTTGTAACATTTCATAGTGTAAAAGACCAAATTACCCCAAGCGGGTCATATGGATCTTTTCACTCACATCCACTAAAACAATGTCTCGTTTAATCCCATAATCCCAAAACAAAAAAACTAATCTTAACATTAAAATGCGTATAAAGAAAGCCGAAGGTGGGAGATTATTTGTAGACGAAGCATGCCGATTAATACCAAATTAAAAATGATCAGATGATAAACATTATAGTTTAAACTTTAGAAGCACTTGAAGAAATAATAGCAAAGTACCAGTTATTTTTACAGGATATAACGAACCAATGAAACATGTGAATTCATCCTATGAAGGATTTAATAGATAGTGAAAGAATTGAGAAACAAAGGTGTTGAATGGTGGAGTGTTGGCTAATGCTCGGGAAAATTTGGATTTAAGCCTTAGTTTTGATTGTTTGGGTACCGATAAATTGCTTACAATCTGTTTAAAAGAGTTAAAAATGCGGGATCAGGGTTGTTAAGACATTTCATTTACATTGTTTATACTTACTTGTATTTTTGTAATTCTTAAAGATGTAAATTAATTTATTCATAGGGTTGATCTGCTACCCATTTGGGATGCGAGACTAACTATTTACAAGGATCTTTTCAAAATAATAATGGAAACGCGTCGTCTTTTTTATGGGTTGTTTTCAAAATAATAATGCATTTTGTTGTGTTTCGCTAATAATATGGTTGTGTTTCTTGTAAAATTTTAACAGAGATGAGAATTAGCAATGTTTGGATGTGTTTGTGTTACTTTAAAATTTTAAACCGTAACTAACAACCCAAACAATATGATATTTTATTGTTTAAATTATAAATAGATTCAACGTGAAGAGTAAATCATAAAAGACGCTTGGGCCGAGTGGTTAAGGCTAAGTACATGGAGTTTCCTCGCGAGAGTTCGAATATCTCAGGCGTTGAACTGCCATTTTTCTCCTTGTGGAAGCAAATAATGCGAATTTAGTTCAAAAAGTTTATTTTTTGCACATGAACCCTCAACGTTTCCCAGTTCCTGCCAATTACATCCAAATCACTAACCTTGTTAAATTTGATCGTTAAGTCAGGGGTAGACATGTTTTTTCAGTATTTCTTTATTATAATACTTATTTCAGTGAACTGCGGTTTTCGTCCCTCTAGTTTATCCAAATCTGCAGTTTTAGTTCAGTAATTTCAAATTTGCAATTTTCTTCCATGTGGTATATTTCACTTGCAATTAAACTCGAATTCCCTAATCTCGTTAAGTCTGGTCGTTACCCATTTGTGTGCCCCTTATGTGACGATCAGTTTTGTCTTTTTTCTCCCCAAATAAACCTTAGTCCTAACTCGTAACCCCCCTCACGTGATTGGCTGGGGTGTATTTGGGGAAAAAGGAAAAAAAGAAGAAACAAAATTGTCACTCACGTGAAGGGCACACTAATAGGTCTAACGACCAGACTTAACGAGATTAAAGAATTCGGGTTTAATTGCAAGTGAAATAAAACCATAGGGAAGAAAATTGCAAATTTGAAACTACTAGACTAAAACTGCAGATTTGGACAAATCAGATGGACGAAAACCGCAATTCACTGAAATAAGTATTATAATAAAGAAATAGTGAAAAGACATGTCTACCCCTGACTTAACGATAAAATCTAACGGGGTTAGTGATTTGGATGTAATTGGCAGAAACTGGGAAACGTGGAGGGTTCATACGCAAAAAATAAACATTTTGGACTAAATTCGCATTATTTGTCAAACCACAAGAACGAAAATGACACTTTACTCATTTGCTTATTTTACCAACTGCATATAACATGCCTAATGAAATACCATAGTGAATACAAACATGTGACCTAATAATTTTGGTCATTTTTTATGTTCTATGACTATAATCAACTGGATTGTTGATATTTATATCTTCTAATAATGATTAAGAAAGAGTGTTCTAGACGAATTAATAATTAGAAGTCGCGGTTTTAGGATGCGATCATGCCAAGTATAATGTATCATGTAACATTTTGAATGTTATGGATATTTAGTTCTATGAATCTGGTATGACTTCTTCAAGAGTGGACATTTAGTTTTGGACATTGCGTGAGTCAGTCAACCAGGAACTTTTGGTCAATTTCAACCTGTTTGACGTATTAGGGTGTACATCATTTAATCATTTACTTATTTTTACAAGGAGTAAATATAGTTGAAATTGTCCCTGTTATTAGTCACAATACCTAAGTTTAGCGGTTGAGTTGATTTCTAAGTAATTTCTTAGATTATATAAAAGAGTGTTTACTATGAACGATATTATTTTTATATTTGCCAAGGTAAATAATATTACACCTATATGTGTAAAATGGTTTGTCAACTAAACTAGAATCTGTTTAAAAGAAAAACTAATATAGAAAAAAAAAATGGTGTTATTGAATACTTTATAGTTAAATCTCCACTAAAAATCTCTTTTTACTTTTATATTTCTTAACGACAAATATAAAAAGACAAACATAAAAGTTAGATTTTCACCTAACATCAAAGTTACATCACAACTATCATTCTATCGTTTGGATGTTAATTTGAACTAAAAAAAATAGTAAACAGAGAAATAAAAATAAATTAAACAACTGTTTTTAACACACCAAATGCACCAAACTTACTTAACCATAATTTTGTTGTGTGCTTTCCATAAGTTTTCTAAACCAAGCCTAACAAAAGGATGAAGTATTTCATTTTCATTGTGCTTGATAAAATATAATCAATTTGTCACACAATTGGCAACCGACACTTTTTTAATCTTATCTTTTCTATCTTATTTCTTTTCTAGTTCCAACTTACAAGTTTCAACAATTCATCCTAATCATGACTTTGAAAAATAAAATAAGATGGATGGGCTCCTAGTGTTGGTCCAATGGTATTAACACATAAGTAACTCAAATAACATGGTTTTTAAAAAGATTCAATGAATGTATATGCAACAAGCAACTAACAAATTTGGTGACTGATTTTGGTGAGGTGGGTGAAATGAATCTGAAGACTAATCCTCACTCATACATATATACATGTATCACTCCGTATCTATCTACTTGTATACATATCTCTATTTATAACAATATTAATATATTAAATATTAAATCATGATAAATTGTATTCTAATAATCCCATTTTCTTACTGTTTACCGATAATAATCTCACATCAGTAAATAGTTGTCATCGATTTCACATTCACACTAATTGTTTTAACTGGACTTTCGTTTAAAAAAAATATAACGTGATTAGGTTTTTTCCAAATTTTAAGCTGTTTTTTAGGGCTTTTGATCGAAATGAGGATACGAGTGGATTGTTATAAACTTACCTCGAAACGTTGCTCCAAATGATTAAACGGTGACTCAATTCAGGTTTCTAAACTTCCGATTAACCAAAATCAAGCCGTTTAGAGCACCGTTTCGAGGTAAGTTTTACATTAATCAACTAGTATCTTTATTTCGATCAAAATTCCAAAAACATTAGTTTAGAATTTTGGGAAAAGAAAATTTTACGATAAGTTTTTTTTAAATGAAAATAATCAGTGTGAAAGATAGAACGGGTAATAGGGAATATTAAATTTCAATTTGACTTAAAGTATTAATATATATTCACACACATGTATATGTATAATCCTGAAACCATTCTCTCAACAGAAACATTTGTCTTTCAGCCTAAAAAACAAATCTTTAGCTAATTTGCAAACAAATCTTGAAAGAATTGAATAAAAAGCTGCTGAATTTGGATAAAAGATTTGATATTTTTGTTGGGTTCATTTCAAGAAACACAAAAGATGCCTACATTGGTTAAGTACAGTGGTAAGTTTATCATAATTCACTTTTCTTGATTATTGTATTTCCAAATTAGGGTTTTTTATAATACTTTTTGGCTAATTTCTAGAGGTTAAAAACTGAAATTTTGGTGTTGGATCTTGATGGGTTTTTCAATTGGGATAGTTTTGGTTTCTGGGTGGTTCTTGAATTTGTTTATTCTCTAATTTTTCATGCATTTTTGTATGATTTTAGTATTTGTTTATATGGGTATTTGAAACTTTAGGGTTTATCTTATGAACATAAACATAAAAGATTATCTTATAAGTTTTTGTGATTCATAATTCAAGAAAATGATATAATGAGTATTAGGTAGTTCGAATATGAAGTTAAACATTAATCTTTGAATCATACTTTGAATATGAACTAATTTTCATTCAAGAAAATGTTACAATTGATTTATGAAGTTAAACACTAAACATACTTGTGATGATTCAGATGGAATTATTAATATTATTATTTTTGTGCAATGATTATTGATTTTTTTTTATTTTAATTTGTAGGTGATGATGAACATCATAAGGGAATATCATTATGCACCATTGATTCGACTCGTTTATTATCGGTTCATGATCTTTACGCCCAACCTTACAAACAGGCCCGAACTGGTGACCTGTTTAGTCTCTTTTCCAATAACAACAAGAATCCGTCAATCGAAATCCTCCCGGATGAATGTCTGTACGAGATCTTTATTCGTTTATCGGGTAGCCAAACACGAGGTATATCCGCTTGTGTCTCGAAACATTGGCTTATGATTATAAGTAATATCCGAACCTCAGAACTCGAGTCAACCAAAGTCAAAGTCAACAAGTTATCGAGTGACGATGAACAAAACGACGGGTGTCTCACGAGGTCTTTAGACGGGAAGAAAGCGACCGACACTAGACTAGCTGCCATTGCTGTTGGTACGTCTGCCCGAGGTGGATTGGGCAAGCTTTCGGTCAGGGGGAATACTAAAGTCACAAGTATTGGGTTCTTGGCTATCGCTCGTAGCTGCCCAAGTTTAAAGATTCTTTCTTTATGGAATCTTCCTTCAATCGGAGACGAATCTTTAATAAACATCTCTAAAGAATGCCACTTGTTAGAAAGTCTTGATCTTTCACAATGTCCGTTAATATCTAACGCGGGTTTGGCTTCGATCGCGAAAAACTGCCCGACTTTGTCTTCTTTAACAATCGAATCTTGCAAAAACATAGGAAATGAGGGTCTTCAAGCTGTTGCCCGAAGCTGCCCAAAGCTGGAGTCTTTATCGATCAAAGACTGCCCGCTTGTTAATGATCATGCCATCACTACTTTATTATCATCATCTTCGGGTCTTTTGAAGTTAAAGCTTCAATCTTTAAACATAACCGACTCATCGCTTGCGGTTATCGGGTGTTACGGGAAGTCGATTACCAATCTTGCCCTCACGGGTATTTGGTTCGTGACTCAAAAAGGCTTTTGGGCAATGGGTAATGCGAAAAATCTTGTGTCTTTAACGTCCTTAGCTGTGATTTCGTGTTATGGTGTCACAGATCTAAGCCTCGAAGCTATTGGACACGGGTGTCGAGTGTTGAAACATATGGTGGTTAAAAAGTGTTGTTTTGTATCGGATAGCGGGTTGGTTTCGTTCACGAAAGCCACTCGGTTTCTTGAAAGTTTGCAGTTAGAAGAGTGTAATCAGATCACCCAACACGGGATTTTGGGAACTTTATCGAATCAACACTCAAAGTTGAAATCTTTTTCACTTATAAAGTGTATGGGAATCAAAGATTTAGACCACGAACCCGTTGACTTTTTTGAAAGTCAATCTTTACGATCGTTAACGATCAAGAACTGCATTGGGTTCGGAAACACAAATCTGGAGATGATCGGGAGGTTATGTCCACATTTGCATAATCTTGATCTAACCGGGCTCGACAAGATAGACGACACCGGTGTTTTTGAGCTTCTTAAAGTCTGCAAAGTTGGACTTTTGAAAGTCAACCTTACCGACTGCGTACGTTTGACGGATAAAGTGGTGGTGGATTTGGTTAAGATCCATGGTGAGACCCTAGAAATGCTTAATCTTTACGGATGCAAGAAGATCGGTGACGAAAGCCTGCAAGCAATTTCTGAAAACTGTTTATGTTTAAAAGATCTTGATGTGTCAAAGACTTGCATTACTGATTCAGGTGTATTTTGTTTGACACTTGGCGGTTATATGAACTTGCAAGTTTTATCTTTATCGGGTTGTTCTCGGGTTTCTAATGAGAGTATGTTTTCTTTAGAGAAACTGGGAAAGACCCTTGTGGGATTGAATCTTCAAGGTTGTAATTCGATTAGTAGTAGTGTTATCGAGTCACTCGTGGTTAACCTTTGGAGGTGTGACATACTTTCTTGAAGAATATAACGAATGGTCCTAACCGCATGGACCGGTTGGCGAAATGGTCCAGTTTTTGCAGGCTTGATTGGTTTGTTATGTGAATCTGTGTTAAAACTTAGAGACAGTGTTTGGACCTGATTGTTGACTTTTGGTTGGTGTCAAAGTCAAAGAGAACATTGTGGTTGGTTTTGGTCATACAAAAGTTCATGTCTTTATTCTTATTTTCTTTTTGGTTTTGTTCCTACACTTTTCTTTATGTAATTTAGTTATTTTTAATTTATGCTATTTATTGTACCTTTTAATATTATGATCATGTTCCCAAGATAGAGATTGACAATATGTGTGAGTAAGTTAACCAAAATACAAATCAATTTTGGTTGTGCTAGTTCAACAAAATTAATTGTCCATCATCACAAAATCTTTAGTAAAATACATTTGAACATCACCAAAAATTTAGAGGATATACAACTAAGCATATAATTTTGTAAGATTTTACTTATTTAGTTGTCCAAAGATACATTTAGTATCAAATTACAAATATAATAATGATAATAAACAATATATATTATTTTGTTAATAGTGTTAAAATTCTTATAATAACTTTGAATACAGGATATATATTTTTTTAAAAAAAATATAGAAGAAAAAAGTTGGTTGGTTTGTTAATTCATCTCAACTCATGTTATGTTAACACAGTCTAAAAGTTTTACATTTTAATTTATTATGTATAAACTTTTCAAAAGTACAAAACATTCATGGTTACACAAATAGATTTTAGCCAAACCTTAAAAGGTTTTGACAAGAATATAACAACAATCTAAACAACCTTTATGTAGTCCAATCTAATGATCAACATGATGATTTAATAAAATACTATTAGAAATATACATTTTAAGTATTTACTGGTTAGAAAACTAGTTACAACCTAACTATATTCCAAATTATCATGAACAAATAATCTCTAGAACAAGTTAACCCAAAGATTGATTCATTTAGTTACCCCACATGGCACCCAATCCCTTTTTCACCTTTTATGCAATTCCTTGCCTTTATACAAAGTTCATCTCAACCCTTATAAATTTATAATCACAATGTTTGTCACCTAAACCATTCACACCATAACTTTCCCACATAAAATGGAATCTCAAAACTCATCATTTTTGTGGGCTTTAATGATTATTTTCGCGTTAATTATAAATATGTCGTCGGTTCAAGGACTCGGTGTTAACTGGGGTACGCGTGCATCGCACCCTTTGCCGCCCAATATTGTGGTGAAGTTGATGAAGGATAACGGGTTTAATAAAGTTAAGTTGTTTGAAGCTGAGCCTTGGGTGTTGGATGCGCTTAGAAATTCGGGGATTCAAGTTATGCTTGGGATTCCTAATGATTTCTTAGCCCCGTTGGCTAGTGGTGTCGCGGTTGCTGAGAATTGGGTGACGAAAAATGTTTCTGCTTATGTTTCCCGTGGAGTAGATATAAGGTGAGCTTACAAATTACTTGTTTTTTAATTTCAAATTAATTTTTTTGTTTTCACAAAATATAAGTTTTTTTTTTATATAAGTGGGTTGTAAACCAATTGGGCCAGGTTGGTCTTGGGCTCATTTATCTTAACGAGCTTAATTCTCAAACAAAGCTCAAGGCAGCTACAATTAGCTAGTTTATTATTATTATTATTATTATTATTATTATTATTATTATTATTATTTGTAAATTAAATTTTTAAAATTTTGTATCTTTACACATTTTGATATGCACATAAAAAAATAGTAATTTAGTTGTAAACCAGCCTGACTAGGTTGGACTTGAGCTCGAAGTTAAACTAGTCAGCTTGACACGTCTTTTTTATACTAACCAGTCGATCATAAAAAGCTCAAACAACTCGTTTATTTATTAATAATAATAATAACAATAACAATAATAATAACAAAATTTATAATATTTAATAATAACTTTTAAGATTTAGTAACTTTACACATTAATATCAACATACAAAAAAATAATATTTTTAACATACACGTGACACGAAATTTATAACCTATAAAATTAATAATTTATACATCAAGATTTAACTTCTATTTTAAACATGTCATATATACATGCGAGCCAACTACCAACCAAGAAGCCAAGTTACTTTTGGCTCGGGCTCAGCTCATTTACAGACCGAGCCGACTCAGTCATCTACACAACAAAACAACACTTAATATTAATTTTTTAGTAACAACCTACAAAAACATGTTCACAAACTCCACACTCCCCGCAGTCCAAAACATCCAAGCCGCTTTAATAAAAGCTGGTCTCGGGCGACAAGTGAAAGTGACTGTCCCCTTAAATGCTGACGTCTACCAGAGCGACGACTCTGGCGTCCCATCCAAGGGGGACTTCCGGCCCGACATCCACGGCCTCATGATCAACATTGTCAAGTTCCTAAGCGACAACGGGGCCCCACTCACCATAAACATTTACCCGTTCCTTAGTCTCTACGCGGACCCACATTTCCCCGTGGACTTTGCGTTTTTTAGTAACAACCTACAAAAACATGTTCACAAACTCCACACTCCCCGCGGTCCAAAACATCCAAGCCGCTTTAATAAAAGCTGGTCTCGGGCGACAAGTGAAAGTGACTGTCCCCTTAAATGCTGACGTCTACCAGAGCGACGACTCTGGCGTCCCATCCAAGGGGGACTTCCGGCCCGACATCCACGGCCTCATGATCAACATTGTCAAGTTCCTAAGCGACAACGGGGCCCCACTCACCATAAACATTTACCCGTTCCTTAGTCTCTACGCGGACCCACATTTCCCGTGGACTTTGCGTTTTTTGAGGGGACGGGTAAGCCTGTGGTGGACGGGTCGGTTTCTTATACGAATGTGTTTGATGCGAATTATGATACGCTTGTGTGGGCGTTAGAGAAGAATGGGTTCGGGTCGATGCCGATTATTGTTGGGGAGATTGGGTGGCCAACTGATGGAGATGTGAATGCTAATATTCAATATGCTAGGAAGTTTAATCAAGGGTTAATAAGCAGGATCATTCAAGGACAAGGTATAGTCAGTTTCGGTTATTAACCGAACCAATAACTGAAAATTAAGTTCTTAGACTTTTTTTAAAAACGTTTGGTTTTGGTTTCTTTGGTTTGGGTTTGGATCGGTTTTGATTTTTGGTTTTATTATTCGAAATTAAAATTGTTGATCGAAAATTTTTGGCGTAAATTAAATAATTTGGGGTTAATTTTTTTTGATAATTAATGATTAAATTTGAAGGAAAAATATTTTGGGTATATTGTTTTCTGAATTCTAATAAATTAGCTAACATTCAAAGTAACAACAAAAATCTATAAATTCGGTTCGATTTAAATAATTATCGTATGGGTTGGTTTTGGTCGGTTTTGATCTTAACCCAAATATTCGGTTCTTGAGTATTTTTAAAATCGTTCGATTTTAACTTTTTTGGTTTTTAAGGTTTGGGTGCGGTTCCGTTTCTTTTGGGTTTTATCATTTGGGCTTAACAAGTTTGGGCCGAAAACAATTTGGCTTCGAAATAATGAACATGCTAAATCTTTTTGTAAATTAATGAGAGTTTTTTATAATCATACATTTCGGCCAAAATATTTGGATTACACTATTTACTAGATTCTTATAAATTACTCCACGTTTAAAACAAAAGAGAAAATCCATAAATTCTGTTGGTTCAGTGTTTTTGATTTATAATTACATGTAAAACTGAACTAAAAACTTAGTTTTACGAAAACATAAAACCAAACCGACAAACCGTCACCTTTTTTTTTTTATTTACTTGATTTCAAGCACATATAGCATATACTAGTGGATTTTCCTGTACGTTATCTTTAGCTAAGACTTATGATAAAACATTCAAATACTTATCACTTTAAAACATATTATTAGGTACACCTAAACGAAAAACACCTCCAGATGTTTACATGTTCGGGCTTATAGACGAGGATGCGAAAAGTATTGATCCGGGGAATTTTGAACGACATTGGGGAATTTTTAATTACGATGGGACGGTTAAGTATAGACTAGACTTAGGAAGTAACCGGACAATGGTCCCAGCTAAGGGAGTCCGGTACTTACCAAGACAATGGTGCGTGATGGCACCAGACGCCAGTGAAACAGACCCTAAATTGGTAGATAGTATCACCTACGCGTGTACAAATGCGGATTGTACAAATCTAGGGTACGAGTCGTCTTGTGGTGGCTTAGACGTTCGAAGTAATGCATCGATCGCATTTAATAAGTATTTTCAAAGATTTAACCAACAACAAGGAACGTGTAATTTTAATAATTTATCGGTTATTACAAAACTAGAACCGACAACTGGAAAAGCGAATTGTAGGTATGAGATTATGATTGATCTCGGGAAGCATGTGAAGGCACGGAGTCCCGTGGCAGCGGCAGGGTGGCGGTCGCAGATGTTCGGTCACTCGGTGGTGGTGGTGTTACTTTTGTGGTTGATCATTGGTTGGGTTGCATAAGTGATTGTAGTTTTGAATCTTGCAACATTGTGTATGTATTGTATATGTCATGATTTGATTGATTTATGAAATGATTAATAATGAGTTCAGCCAATTTAACAATTTGATTCGAGTCTTAAAAAGCTATTATGTTGAACCGTTTAACCTGTTTAATTTGATTCGTTTGAAACTATAAAATCAACATTTGGATTTTATTATTATTAACTACAATGTAACGCTTTCATTGTGTGGTTTGGAATGTCGGAGAAACCATTTCTTAACACTTTGAATTAGGGTGTGTACGAAACTGAAAAAATCAAAAAGATCAAACTGAATTAGAAACCGATGGTTCGGTTTTGATTTTTAGTAAAAATCGAAATATCGGTTTGGTTCGGTTTTGTGTTTTGAGAAGACCCCAATATACAAATTCGAACCGATAAATATTTTGAAATTTTATGTTTTATAAACTTTGGAAATTTCATATTTGTTTTATTTTTAACGTTAATCGTTGATTATATTTTTTCGATTTGGATGAAAGTGGGTAAGCCCAATAGTTTAAAGCCCAAGAAAACCAAAAAAGTCTGGTTCAAGGGTTTATAAAATGAAGTGGAGCATATTTTAATCGTTAATAATATATCATAAAATCTTTATTTATTTATTTATTCATTTTTTTACAAATATGTTTTTTATGTGCTTTCCATGGAGAGTAACTTTTTTGTTTTTTGTTTTCAAAATAATTAGGGTTTTTAAAAATATTATTCTTATAGAACTAACTTTTATTTGTAAGATATTTTTCTAACCAAAAAGAAAAAGAAAAAAACCACTTTTACCATTGTTAAACTTTGTTTTTTTTAACGGTTATTTGGATTAAAGACGGACCACTGACCCACCCGATTATTTTCATTTCACCCTTAGAAGGAAACCCACAATAGGTTAGAAAACCCACTAACCCAATCTAAAACCCTCTATTTATTTTTTATTTTTATTTTTTGTCATGATTTAACTTGAACTCAATACTTTGTTTAAATGAAGTCTTAGTTAGTTAAGTATTACTAAGGGTGGCAAACCCAACCCAAATGGATTGTTTTGGGTCAAGATGGATAAACTTTAAAAGTAAAATGGGTTAGGATGGATCATAAATATTCTTCAAGTGGGTCAGGATGGGTTGAAAATATACAAGTGAGTTTTATTTATCGGTTAAAATGGGTCAAAACAAAATATCCAAGTTATCCAAAATTTATCTAATTCAAAATACCTAAACTATCATTTGCAAAACAAAACTCATCCGAAACCCAAAAAACGGTCAAAACGAAACAAAAACCCCGAACTGGCTGAAACGAAACTGAACCAAAATAGAAAAACGACCAAAACGAAACAAAAAAAACGGGAATGAAACCGAAAAACTGACCAAAACGAAACAAAAATAGCGAAATGCAACCGAAAGCTAATAACCAAAACTAAATAAAAACACCGAATCGACCAAACCGAAACAACACTGTATAAAAATATAAAAACGACCAAAACGAAACAAAAAACCCGATATGAAACAGAAAAGTTGACCAAAACGAAACAAAAAAAAGCGAAATGCAACTGAAAAGTGGACCAAAACAAAACAAAAACACCGAACCGACCAAAACGAAACAAAAACATCGAATCAAGCGAAACAAAACAAAAAAAAACCAAAACGAAACTGAACCGAAATAAAAAAACGACCAAAACGAAACAAAAAAGAAAGCGAAATGCAACTGAAACCTGATCAAAACAAAAACACTGAACCGACCAAAGCGAAACAAAACACCGAAACGAAACTGAACCGAAATAGAAAAACGAACGAAACGAAACAAAAAAACCGAATTGAAACTGAAAAACTGACCAAAAGGAAACATAAAAAACTAAATGCAATTTAAAAACCGGACCAAAATGAATCAAAAACACCGAATCGACCGAAACAAAACAAAAAAACCAAAACGAAACTGAACCGAAATAAAAAAACGACCAAAACGAAACAATACAGAAAGCGAAATGCAATTGAAACCTGACCAAAACAAAACAAAAACACTGAACCGACTAAAGCGAAACAAAAAACCGAAACGAAACTGAACCGAAATAGAAAAACGACCGAAACGAAACAAAAAAACCTAATTGATACTGAAAAACTGACCAAAAGGAAACATAAAAAAAACTAAATGCAATTTAAAAACCGGACCAAAACGAATCAAAAACACCGAACCGACCAAACGAAACAAAAAAACTGAAACGAAACTAAACCGAAATAGAAAAACGACCAAAACGATACAAAAAAACCGATATGAAACCGAAAAACTGACCAAAACGAAACAATGAAAAGTGAAATGCAATCAAAAAGCTTACCAAAACAAAACAAAAAAACTGAAACGTAGCCGACCAAAATAAAACAAATGAATCGAAACAAAACTAAAAAAACGAAATGAAACCGAAAAAGCTGACTAAAACAAAAAAAACAAAAAACCGAGAAATCGAAACCAAAATCATTGAAATCGAGCAGATACCGAAACCGACCGAAATGAAAATAAAACAAAACCGAACCGAAAAACCCCCCCGAAAAACTCAAATCTGAACCGGTACAAAAAGTTTTTTTTTTTTTTTTTATGAACGAGGATGATGGATGAAACATTTTAGTTATTTCACATTTTGCGTTTTTTATTTATATTTTGAGTTATTATTTTTTTAATGTTTTTTTTGAATATTTTTTTGAGGGTTTTTAAAATCATTTGTATGTCAACATTTACTTGGGTCAAGATGAGTTAGTTTTACCCATCTTAGCCTATATTCCATCCTAAACCTCTATTTTAAAAATCTATCCTGACCCATATCCATCCTGACCCATACCCATCGTGACCCATCACCCAAATCCAACCCAACTCACTCCCTTTGCCACCTCTAAGTATTACTATGTTGGTATGTTTAATCATCCACACAAACATGGAAATGACTTACTCCTTTACAAAGTTCAAAATGAATAGTTCAGAACTTCATTACTTGTTTTTTTTTTCTAGCCATGAAGTAATTTCAACCACTGGCGATGTATTCTACAAAACAAAACCTATATTTGTTTCCTTCTTATTATGTCATTACGTGTCCAAATAAACAAAAATGAGCTCATATTTACATCATATGTATACTTCTTTTCAAGTCATGAAGTAGCAAAAGTCATAATATTCTAATTAAAAATAAGTGATTACTTTTGCAAAATATCATAGTTATCTGTTTCGTTTAGCTCAATTATTTCCTCGATTGAAAACCACCAATTGACCAATTAAATCATTTTGAAATTATTATTTATTATGAAATTAAACAAAATCAGTCTACCTTTATTTGACTTGGAGCCAGCCCATTGGTTTAAAAAAACCCACCGTTGGAGTCAATTTTAGGGCCCAACTGATTTTGTTTGAACCAACACCACACCACTTAGCCCTACTTTCACTTTCATGGATTGTCAATCATCAAGAGATTCTAAAACATTGATTCCAATAGACTGCTTCATCATTACTCGGTGAGATGGTCACGAGGTTTTTCTATAAAGATTTCTTATGGAAACTTGGGTTCGAACCTAAAAGTGCAAAAGTCTATAAATATTATGGCCACTACTGGTTAGAGTGCAATCAAGTTTCTTTTGGGGATCGTGTTAGGATTAAACGCGCACACGAACCGAACACACAAGTATGAAAGCAATAACGAACACGAGGATTTAACGTGGTTCGTTTTAAAATGACCTACGTCCACGGGTGGTAACTAGATATTTTTTATTAAGTGACAAGAGATTACAAGTACATAACGTCAAATATATAAGATTAATCTAGGGTTTGCATCTTATTGAACAAGAAATCCAAACCGGGCTGGGCTTCGGTCTGGCCACCCTACACCCGTCTGCCCTATGGACTTCAATTAATAAAGCGGGCCAAAACAAAAGGCCTACGAACCCAACAATCTCCCACTTGGAGGCCTTGAGTACTCTTTTCTGCACTCCTTATCGTACTTCTGTAATCTAAACAACTTCTGGTTGCCACCGCCTTCTCATCAATTAACCCGAAGGCCCCGTTGAAGCTCCCCGGAGCTCCAACACATCAGTCACGACTTAAACTGCCCCTGACCCGTTCTCTGTCCTTACCGGCTCCCACCGTAACCAACTACGGGATCTTGAGATACCCCGAGAACAAACACTCTCCATAGTCAGCAAGTAATCCAATGGAGAGACTTTTACAACTAGAATACTGGATTTCTTAATCCATTGTCGACCTGGAACTGTAACTGAAACATGACCTGTGCTCCCACTGTCACGATGTCCTCTGATTGATTTAACCTTCCTAGCTCGTTCATCCTGAATCTTCACTTTGGCTCTGGGTTTGTTACTTGCAAAACTGTAACACCCTTGGCAAACACAACATCGTCCCACTCTTAGGCTATCCCACATCGGCCGTGGACAAGAGAGATCCTGGGTTCATAAGTAATGTCCCGCCTCTTAACATCACCCGCGTTTTGGGCAACCAAAAACAAATCCGTGAGCTCTTCGTGGGCAGAGAGGACAATATTGGTGGTGCGAGGGGCCGGATGTTACAGTTGGTATCAGAGCCACTCTTATGCCGTTCGGGATGATGGGACACGTCTCATCGAGGACGATGAGTCCAAAGAGGGGTTGTTTGTAACACCCTTGGCAAACACAACATCGTCCCACTCTTAGGCTATCCCACATCGACCGTGGACAAGAGAGATCCTTGGTTCATAAGTAATGTCCTGCCTCTTAATATCACCAACGCGTTTTGGGCAACCAAAAAGAAATCCGTGAGCTCTTCGTGGGCAGAGCGGATAATATTGGTGGTGCGAGGGGCCGGATGTTACAAAAACGAACCTACTTCTGCCTACGAGATTCTATGAATCGGACTTTGTCTTTCACAAAAACTGGATCCACTCCTTTCGGTAACATATTGACCATATACAACGAACCCATTTTCTTGCCACGAGTAACCACGAGATTCCCTTTAACTACCTTCCACTGCCCATTCCTGAACTTAACATTGTGCCCCTGGTCATCCAACTGCTCAACTTGTGACATCTGCCCCGATCCGACCCGACCCAGGTACCCGTTTCTCCGACCCGATTCTTTTTATGATTTAAAATTTAATTATTTTCTTTTAAAACTTGACATTTAAAATTATATATTACTAATAATATTTTCCTTCCCGCCTCTTCCTCTCTTTTCCTTCCCGCCGTCCCGTCCCTCTTCTTCTCTCCGCCTTCTTTTCCCCCTTGTTGCCGTCCCGCCTCTTTCTCTCTCGTCGTCATTCCGCCCTTTCGCCTTGAACCCCTTCTCTTATTTTTGTGTCCTTTGTTTCTTCCCGCCTAATGTTGTCTGCGCAGCTCCACGCGCCAGACTCCTTACAAGGAAGCCTGCGCGAAGACCAGTTGTTCCTGCGATACGCGAGGCGAACTGTTCTCGCAGCGCGCTAAGAATTGTAGTTCTTCTCGCAGCGCGCTAAGAACGGTAGTTCTTCCCGCGACGCGCTAAGAATTGTAGTTCTTCTCGCAGCGCGCTAAGAACGGAAGTTCTTCCCGCGACGCGCTAAGAATTGTAGTTCTTCTCGTAGCGCGCTAAGAATGGTAGTTCTTCCCGCGACGCGCTAAGGATTCTAGTTCTTCCCGCGGCGCGCTGTGGACTGTTCTCTGTCTGCCTTCGCCCTCGCGCGCGCGCTCGAGCCTTCTCGCGCTAAACCCTTTGAGTTTTCTTCCGTTTAATCCAGCCGTTTACTTTTGTGATGTCTTATCTTCTGTGCTGTTGACCTAACCTGCCTTATGTCTGAAAAGCCACTTTTGGCGCAGCATGCGCACCAACCCCATTGGTTGAAAGAAAAAGTGACTGACATTATCTTTTGAGATCTGCTTTTCCATGCTTGACCAGTACCTTTATCTGACCCGCCCATGCTTTTACTGTTCCCTGTCAGCTTTTCCTTTGTCCCCTGCAGCTGCCATATCTTTTGATATCTTTTGCTTTTGGAATCTTTTGCTTTTTGGAGATCTTTTCCCCTTTTCTAGGGATTGTGTTCCATAGGGTTTCCCTATAAATAATAATGCTATTTTCTTAACACTACACACACAAACACTTATTATCTTCCTTGCTCTCTGCCGTTGATCCTCTGCCGTCTCCTCTCTCTGCCTTCGTCCTCTCTCCTGTTCTGCCCGGATTCCCGGTTAACTTGTGCTTGTTTAAAGTTGGTTCTTGCATTATCTTTCAACGCATCTTTATCAAGTGAGTAATCTCGTATCTAATCCCTTTTTATTTTTAATGTTTTGGGATGTTCATGTGTTCGTACAAACTCGAGTCTTAAACTTGTTTATGAACTTTAGTCGCGCAGTATCCCATGTGTTGAGGACGTTTACTTGGCTGTTTATTTGTATGTGTGTATCATTAACCGCTTTGTTCGGCCTATTCCGAAGTTTTCATGGATCCATTAGATGAACACGGGAGACCTATCGTTTACGGTTTTCTTTGTTTTACACTTGCACAGATGTTTTCTCGTTTTTGTGCTCAATTGGGAGCACGGATTGAACTATGAACTATGAGCTATGATCTATTTAGGCTTGATCACAATCTGATTACACCCTTGATAAACACCAGACATACACATGTTGCGCGCAGATTTATTATTATCTATGTATTGTATTAAACTTGATTTCTCACCAACACGCAAGTGTTTGACGTTTTATTTTAACACATGTTCAGGTATGCTGTAGCTACATTTGGAGCTTGTGGACACGTAGGACGTTTTTACTTTTGGACCTAGATTAAAATGTATCAAGACAAGTTATTGTTGTTCGAATATTTTGCCTTATAATATATTGATTTATGTTGATTTATGTCATCTTGTGTTTACGTTGCGCGTGCGTGAATGAATATATTTATTAAATATTGACACCCAAATAGTGTCACGAGTAATGAAACAATATGTGGCGCCCCGATGTATAATCCGCCTTTGGTCAGGGTGTTACAGATTGGTATCAGAGCTCGTTGACTTTAGGATAGGTGGTTAGACGTAACGGCCTAGAATACCTAAGAGTCCCTTCTCGCGCATGAGAGAAATCTCATGTTTGCGCGCTTATTGTTAATTACTCGTTATTTATAAATATGCTTGCGCAGACGCAGCGTATGGTTTTATGTTTTATTTCGCGATATTTCGATTTTTGCTGAATTTCGATTTTTATTGGTTTTACTTACATATTCGTTTGTTGGGATTGAAAATCCGAAAAGTCATGGTGATACATGAATAGTTGATTTTCAAATTCCATTTACGATTATGTTCTGAGGTTGGAGACTTGAAAAGTCATGGTGATACATGAATTGTCAACCTCCAATACTCATTTTCTTGTATATTTTATATTGAGGATTGAAAAGTCATGGTGATATATGAATCGTCAATCTCCAATACTCGTTTACTCGTTATTTTAAATTAAGAATTCGGAAAGTCATGGTGATACATGAATTGTCGATTCTAGATTCGAATTTGTTACCTGTATTAAGTTTGCATTCAAATTCATGTTTTACTTTAACTGTTGATGGTATCTAACCCCGCGAAACCAAGCTTTATAAGATTATACTTTGCGCTAAGAAATTAACCAAAATTAAAACTTTTATAGAATGCCTCCGCTATCTCGCCGTCATCAGAGGAGAGAAGCCTCGCGCAGGCGTAGACAGCAACGTTCCCAGGAAATGGCCGCCGCAATAGCCCAAGCTTTGAGCCAAAACAATACCTCCAGTTATAACATTAAGTCCTTTAACGCGGGTAACCCTCCAAAGTTCACAGGTCTTGAAGGAGCCACCGTGATGCTCCAGTGGCTTGAGAAAATAGAAAACACTTTCCTCCACACCCAATGCCCCTCAGACAGACGAACCCTATATGCTTCCATGTCCTGGAATCTAGAGCGCTTACATGGTGGAATGGAGTAGCCCATGCGCGTGGCGCAGAAGCTGCTTCTAGCATGACATGGGAGGAATTCAAGGAAATTCTGACGCGAGAATTCTGCCCTCCCAACGAAGTTAAGCGCCTGGAGGAGGAATTTTGGAATCTTAAGCAATACAGCGGTGAAGCGCGCGAGTACGCGACGCGCTTCCATGAACTAAGCCTGCTTGTCCCTCACCTTGTTACCCCTTCCCGCCGAGCCATCGAGAAATTCCTTGGGGGTTTCCCCATGGAAATTCAAGATTCTGTATGGGCCAGAAACCCAGCAACCCTCTCTGACGCCATTGAGTTGGCCGCTGTGCTCAGCGACAACCATGTCAGAGCAGGAACTCTGTTCCTGCGGGGAGCTGAGAAGACCAAACCCACCAAGACTGCCCCTGAACCAACAGAAACCAAACCAGAACCCTCTAACCGTAACAACCTCAAGCGCAGGCGCAAAGCCTATGCGCTTACCAACCCGCCCATTGTCCAGCAACCCGCCTACCAACCTCCAGTTTACGCGCCTAACCCACTGTCAACTTACCCAACACCTCCTGTAGTCCATAACTATGCCTTGACCAATCCGGCACTCCCTGCCCCGCCAACTAAGAAACCTTACACAGGAACCCAACCCTTTTGCCCAACCTGTAGACTTCACCACCCAACCCAAACCCCGTGTCGACAATGTAACCGATGTGGCCGCGTTGGTCACTCTGCCGAGTTCTGTAGAGTCCCTTCCGCCAATCCAATTGCGCCAACACCACCAGTCTACCCGCAGAACCCACAACCAACCTACCAAAACCCACGACCCAGATCGTGCTTTAACTGCGGTGATCCCAGTCATTTCCGGAACGCGTGCCCGAGACTACAAGTGCAAATCACACAAGCAAATCCGGTGAACCAGATTTCGAATCAAGTGACACGCGGACGAGCTTTTAACATAACCGCGCACCAAGCGCAGGCGAATAATGAAGTAGTTAATGGTACATTTTTGCTTAACGGATTTTATGCTTCTGTACTTTTTGATACTGGTGCCGATCGAAGTTTTATCTCTCGCGCGTTTGAGCAGAAGCTTGCGCGACCGCGCAGCGATTTAAAAGAAAATTTTTCAGTTGAATTGGCTAATGGTGAAACTGTTTTAATTAACTCCGTGATTAAAGATTGCACGCTTAACCTTAACGAAAACGATTTTCTAATCGACCTCATTCCCATGCCTCTTGGAAGTTTCGATGTTATTATTGGTATGGACTGGCTCTCAAAGAATCGCGCCGAAGTTATTTGCGCCAAGAAGTTGATTCGCATTCCTCGAGAAAATGGTGATCTTCATATCTACGGCGAGAAACCCTCCAGTGGTCTTAAGCTTATGTCTTGCGCCGAAGCCCAAAGACTCATGCGGAAGAAGTATATTGCATTTTTAGCCCATGTGGTTAAACCCGATGAAGGAAAGAAGAAGCTTCGCGATATCCCTGTTGTGCGTGATTTCCCTGAAGTTTTTCCTGATGATCTTCCTGGTATCCCTCCCGCTCGTGAAGTCGAGTTTCGTATTGATCTTGTCCCTGGTGCTTCCCCCGTAGCCAAATCTCCTTATCGTCTTGCACCCGCTGAAATGCAAGAATTGGCAAGTCAACTTCAAGAGTTGACCGCTAAAGGATTCATTCGCCCTAGCTCTTCGCCCTGGGGTGCTCCGGTGTTGTTCGTTAAAAAGAAAGATGGTACGTTTCGCATGTGTATTGATTACCGCGAGTTGAACAAACTCACCATTAAGAACCGGTATCCCTTACCGCGTATTGACGACCTCTTTGATCAACTCCAAGGTGCCTCTTGTTTCTCCAAGATCGATCTCCGCTCTGGCTATCACCAGTTGCGCATCTGCGATGAAGATGTTCCGAAGACTGCTTTTCGTACTCGCTATGGCCATTTTGAATTCTTGGTCATGTCCTTCGGTTTAACCAACGCACCCGCCGTTTTCATGGATCTAATGAATCGGGTGTGTAGGCCTTTCTTGGATAAATTCGTGATTGTGTTTATCGATGACGTTCTGATTTATTCTAAGACCAAGGCAGAGCATGAGCAACATCTTCGGTTGGTATTGCAAAAGCTTAGAGCCGAGCAGCTCTTTGCCAAGCTCTCCAAGTGTGAATTCTGGTCTGATGAAGTACAGTTTCTTGGCCATGTTGTGAACAAGATGGGTATTCATGTCGACCCATCCAAAATTGAAGCAATCAAGAACTGGATTATGCCGACCACTCCTACCGAAATCCGTTCCTTTCTGGGCTTAGCTGGTTATTACCGGCGCTTCATTTCGAACTTCTCGAAGATCACTTTGCCTTTAACAGCTCTAACGCACAAAGGTAAACCGTATGTTTGGGGCTCGAAGCAAGAAGAAGCCTTTCTAACGCTCAAGCGTTTGTTGTGTGAAGCTCCTGTCCTTGCGCTACCTGAGGGTAATGAAGATTTTGTCGTGTATTGCGATGCATCCAACCAAGGTCTCGGTTGTGTTCTTATGCAACGAGGCAAGGTTATCGCTTACGCATCAAGGCAACTCAAGGTTCATGAAAAGAATTATACAACTCACGACCTCGAACTAGGCGCAGTTGTATTCGCCTTGAAGATCTGGAGACACTACCTTTATGGTACTAAGTGTATCCTTTACACTGACCATAAAAGCCTTCAGCATATCTTTGATCAAAAGGAACTCAACATGAGGCAACGCCGATGGAACGAACTCATCAGCGATTACGATTGTGAGATCCGGTATCATCCTGGTAAGGCTAATGTGGTAGCTGATGCGCTCAGCCGTAAACCCAGCCAGCTTAACTGTATCTTGCCGCGCACGCAGCTTCACTTCGCGCCGATCCAAAGCAACCTTGAATCGCGCATTCGTGATGCGCAGCGCGCATCCATCAGTAATGGTAACCTTCGCGCCGAGTTAGCGTGTGTCGCGGAAGCTCATTTTGTCCCTAATCTGAGTGGAATTCTCTGCTATCTCAATCGCATCTGGATTCCCTTTGATGAGAATCTTCGCGCTGATATCCTGAGTGAAGCGCATAAATCTCGGTATTCTATTCATCCCGGCGCTGATAAAATGTACAAGGATTTGCGCATTACTTATTGGTGGCCTGGTATGAAAAAGGATATTGCTGTGTTCGTAGCTAAATGCCTAACTTGTTCTAAGGTAAAAGCTGAACATCAACGCCCATCTGGTTTGCTCGAACAACCAGAAATTCCTACGTGGAAATGGGAAGGTATAGCGATGGACTTTATTACCAAGTTACCTTTGACAGCAAGCAAACATGATAGCATTTGGGTAATAGTGGATCGTTTGACTAAGTCTGCTCACTTTCTGCCCATTCGTGAAAACTACCGTGTTGAGCAACTCGCGTAGCTTTATGTCAAGGAAATTGTCTGCCGTCATGGTACTCCTTTGAGCATCATATCCGATCGCGATGGCCGTTTTATATCTCGCTTTTGGAAATCTCTCCAATCTGCGCTAGGAACTCGCTTGGACATGAGTACGGCATATCATCCTCAGACTGACGGTCAGTCTGAGCGAACTATTCAAACTCTTGAGGATATGCTCCGATCTTGTGTTCTTGATTTTGGAGGTAACTGGGATTCGCACCTGCCTTTGATCGAGTTCTCTTATAATAACAGCTATCATTCCAGTATCGGTATGGCCCCATTTGAAGCACTTTACGGTCGAAAGTGCCGCTCCCCGATTTGTTGGAGCGAAGTGGGTGAAGCTCAAATCACAGGACCCGAACTTGTTCAAGAGACAACCGATAAAATCGCTAAGATCCGTGATCATCTGCTGACTGCCAGGAGCCGACAGAAGAGTTACGCAGATCGCAGGCGAAAGCCTCTCGAATTTCAAGTTGGTGATCTTGTTCTCCTCAAAGTGTCGCCTTGGAAAGGTGTTGTCCGCTTTAGGAAGAAAGGTAAGCTTGCTCCTCGTTATGTTGGTCCATTCAAGATTCTCGCGCGTGTGGGAAAAGTTGCCTACAGACTTGACCTGCCGCCCGCGCTCAGTAATGTACATCCAACGTTCCATGTATCCAATCTTAAGAAGTGTTTAACTGACGAGAACCTTCACATTCCACTTGATGAAGTTCAAGTTGATGAATCTATGCATTTCGTTGAGAAGCCTGTTGAGATTATGGATCGCGAGGTTAAGCAAACCAAGCGCAGTCGCATCCCTATCGTGAAAGTTCGCTGGGAGTCCAAGCGCGGAGCCGAGTTTACATGGGAAAGGGAAGATCAAATGAAGATCAAGTACCCGCACCTGTTCTCTGCGCAGCCTACTTCGAGATAAATTTCGGGACGAAATTTCTTAAAGTAGGGGAGACTGTGACATCTGCCCCGATCCGACCCGACCCAGGTACCCGTTTCTCCGACCCGATTCTTTTTATGATTTAAAATTTAATTATTTTCTTTTAAAACTTGACATTTAAAATATATATATTACTAATAATATTTTCCTTCCCGCCTCTTCCTCTCTTTTCCTTCCCGCCGTCCCGTCCCTCTTCTTCTCTCCGCCTTCTTTTCCCCCTTGTTGCCGTCCCGCCTCTTTCTCTCTCGTCGTCATTCCGCCCTTTCGCCTTGAACCCATTCTCTTATTTTTGTGTCCTTTGTTTCTTCCCGCCTAAGGTTGTCTGCGCAGCTCCACGCGCCAGACTCCTTACAAGGAAGCCTGCGCGAAGACCAGTTGTTCCTGCGATACGCGAGGCGAACTGTTCTCGCAGCGCGCTAAGAATTGTAGTTCTTCTCGCAGCGCGCTAAGAACGGTAGTTCTTCCCGCTACGCGCTAAGAATTGTAGTTCTTCTCGCAGCGCGCTAAGAACGGAAGTTCTTCCCGCGACGCGCTAAGAATTGTAGTTCTTCTCGTAGCGCGCTAAGAATGGTAGTTCTTCCCGCGACGCGCTAAGGATTCTAGTTCTTCCCGCGGCGCGCTGTGGACTGTTCTCTGTCTGCCTTCGCCCTCGCGCGCAGCGCTCGAGCCTTCTCGCGCTAAACCCTTTGAGTTTTCTTCCGTTTAATCCAGCCGTTTACTTTTGTGATGTCTTATCTTCTGTGCTGTTGACCTAACCTGCCTTATGTCTGAAAAGCCACTTTTGGCGCAGCATGCGCACCAACCCCATTGGTTGACAGAAAAAGTGACTGACATTATCTTTTGAGATCTGCTTTTCCATGCTTGACCAGTACCTTTATCTGACCCGCCCATGCTTTTACTGTTCCCTGTCAGCTTTTCCTTTGTCCCATGCAGCTGCCATATCTTTTGATATCTTTTGCTTTTGGAATCTTTTGCTTTTTGGAGATCTTTTCCCCTTTTCTAGGGATTGTGTTCCCTAGGGTTTCCCTATAAATAATAATGTTATTTTCTTAACACTACACACACAAACACTTATTATCTTCCTTGCTCTCTGCCGTTGATCCTCTGCCGTCTCCTCTCTCTGCCTTCGTCCTCTCTCCTGTTCTGCCCGGATTCCCGGTTAACTTGTGCTTGTTTAAAGTTGGTTCTTGCATTATCTTTCAACGCATCTTTATCAAGTGAGTAATCTCGTATCTAATCCCTTTTTATTTTTAATGTTTTGGGATGTTCATGTGTTCGTACAAACTCGAGTCTTAAACTTGTTTATGAACTTTAGTCGCGCAGTATCCCATGTGTTGAGGACGTTTACTTGGCTGTTTATTTGTATGTGTGTATCATTAACCACTTTGTTCGGCCTATTCCGAAGTTTTCATGGATCCATTAGATGAACACGGGAGACCTATCGTTTACGGTTTTCTTTGTTTTACACTTGCACAGATGTTTTCTCGTTTTTGTGCTCAATTGGGAGCACGGATTGAACTATGAACTATGAGCTATGATCTATTTAGGCTTGATCACAATCTGATTACACCCTTGATAAACACCAGACATACACATGTTGCGCGCAGATTTTTTATTATCTATGTATTGTATTAAACTTGATTTCTCACCAACACGCAAGTGTTTGACATTTTATTTTAACACATGTTCAGGTATGCTGTAGCTACATTTGGAGCTTGTGGACACGTAGGACGTTTTTACTTTTGGACCTAGATTAAAATGTATCAAGACAAGTTATTGTTGTTCGAATATTTTGCCTTATAATATATTGATTTATGTTGATTTATGTCATCTTGTGTTTACGTTGCGCGTGCGTGAATGAATATATTTATTAAATATTGACACCCAAATAGTGTCACGAGTAATGAAACAATATGTGGCGCCCCGATGTATAATCCGCCTTTGGTCGGGGTGTTACACAACTGAAATCAAACGTTTCTTCAAACTTGGAATAACCCTCACGTCTTTCAAAGTCCAAGAAGTACCGGCTGAAGTTATCAAATCAACATCTCCCATACTCGTAACCTCTAGAATATCATCTTTTGCTAGTCGAACCTTTCCAAAATCCCCAAACTTTAGATTCTTCATCGTTTCACTACAGTGAATGGCATGAAACGATGAACCAGAATCCATCACCCAAGCATCAATGTTATCCTCAACACTTAGAACTAAAAACTCATCCTCTGGGCTTTCTTCTACAGTGTTGACTTCTTTCTTTTTATTCTTATCATTCGGACACTAATTCCTGAAGTGTCCATTCTCTTTACAACCCCAACATTCAATATCTTTAAGAGTTCTAGACTGACTCCTCTTCCTGCTCCCACTGCCTCGTTATCTTCCCCTACCTCTGCCTTCTGTGACTAATATATTACCAGCTGATTCACCTAAACTTCTACGTCTTGAATCTTCTCCAAGAATCAAATCCCGAATCCCATCAAAAGTAATTTTGTAGACGAACTACAAACCGCAGTCACTGTTTGCGACCAATTGTCGGACAAAGAGGATAATAACAAAATACCTTGAACTTCATCATCAAACTTAATGCCGACTGACACTAAGCGGGAGAGGGTTCGAATTAAGATTATTAATATGCGTTGTAACTAACCCACCCTCTTTCATTATGGTTGTCACTAGCTCTCGGACAATGTAGACCTTATTTGTTGCCGAAGGCTTCTCATACATGTTGGATAGCGCCTCCATCATTCCACGGGCTGTGGTTTCTTTCATGACGTTAAACGCCACATCTTCCGACAACGACAAAGTAATACAAGCCCTAGCTTTCTTGTCTAACTTCTTTCAATCTGCTTCTGACAACTTTTCTGGTTTTTCATCCTCAAACACTACATCCAAGTCTTTCTGACAAAGTAGCAATTCAATCTGCATCTTCCACCAACCAAACTTCTGTATCGAAACCTTTCCATCTTCTGCCATGAAAATGACTAAAACGAAAACCTGGATAAAACTGAGATAGACACAGCAATGGCACGAGCCTGAACTTAACAGATGTTCTATTGAACTCTGTTAAATAATCAACCTATTTTAAACTACTGCAGAATAACGAACTGAAAATCAGGAAATTGAAACGATAACACATGACAAACGCGGTTGGCAACTGGCTCTCCGTTTCTTTAACGCTTCTTCTGATTAACAACGGTTCTTCAACAAAAAAAAATAGAATCTTGAGTGAACTATTATAGGCTCGTACTTTGCAAAACAGAAACCACCCGGCAATCTGAATCAGACTTCTTGTTTGGTGATTAATTTGTTTGTGGTTACTTGTAGTTGACTTTTCCTCAAATATTATGGCCTAAAAAAAACAAATCAGGTAGCTGCCTTGTTTTCACGGCCCAATAAGAATTCTCAAACCAACAAGCCCTTAATGACTTTCTTGTTCAAAAAACGCTGCTCCTGCCCTAAACCTGACCAGACAATCTTCAGATCTCAGGCGAACGTAGTGTATGACTGCTTTCAAACAAAACCAACAGAAAAAAACGCAGATCGTCGACGGCGCAAAAAACCAACCGATGGTGACTGTGTAAGCGAGCGGAACCCTAACGGCGGTTAATAGTCACGTGACGGAACTCTACCTCTGATTCTGATGTTGTGGCGACGAATGGAACTGGTTCAAAGTGTTCTTCGTGTGATCTGAACCTAAGCTTTAGATACCACTTGTTAGGATTAAACGCGCACACGAACCGAACACACAACTATGAAAGCAATAACGAACACGAGGATTTAACGTGGTTCGGTCTAAACTGACCTACGTCCACGTGTGACAACTAGATATTCTTTATTAAGTGACAAGAGATTACAAGTACATAACTTCAAATATATAAGATTAATCTAGGATTTGCATCTTATTGAACAAGAAATCCAAAACGGGTCGGACTTTGGTCTGGCCACCCTACACCCGTCTGCCCTTTGGACTTCAACTAATGAACCGGGCAAAAACAAAAGGCCTACGAACCCAACAGATTGAGGGGAAGGTAATGGTTGATAGATCTCGTGGGTCCAATGGGATTTAGTGATGACCTCTAAAGCGAAAGGAGGGTTGGGAATATGAAGTTTAGAAAGTTTTAATTTAGCGTTACTCCAAAAATGGCAGTGGAGGTCTTAATAGTCTAGACTTTCTTTGGATCAAAGCGATAAAATCGATATATGTGACCAGGCTGGTTTTAGGGTTGGTTCAAACGTGGGTAGTGAAAATGGTGTCTAGAGTCATATTGTTAAATCCATTACTATTCTTCACTCTTAAAGACTTTGTTCACATGTCTATAGTTTGGAGAAAGGTGGAAAATGGTGATTCTGTGTCATTCTCTAAGGGAAATTACTTAGGTGATCGACTCCTTAGTGATAGATTTCCCCGTTTATTTATGTTAGAGAATGATAAAAAAAATTTGTGTTACTTTCATGGATGGTGTCGCCCTATTAGATTTTTTTTTTTAATTTTTTTTGTGTGTGGGGGGGGGGGGGGATGAATTTCTAGCTTGAGGATTTGAGTCCTTATATGCAATAGGTTTTCGGTTAAGTGGGTTAGAAATGTGATTTACATACATGTTCTCCCAAAGGGGGGGAGTTCCACCAGTACTAGAACCAAATGGTGCCTAGGAAGATTACCGATGGTCTGGAGAGTTCTTTTGCACCGAATATCTACGAAGATTATTGTGGTTTGGACTTTCCTTTGATATTGTGTTCGTCTTGCTCAACACATGTGAGACGACCGGGCATATTTTTGGAGATTGTGATGTAGTTCGGATTTAAAGTGACGTGGCTCATTGGCTTGAAGTGACCTTTCTTTCAACTTTGGCTCTTCGGATTATCCTTTTTAGATCAATCGAAACCGAAAAAAACCGGACCACATCAATCGAAATAGAAAAAATCAATCAAAACGAAACTAAAAAAATTCAAACCGAACAAAAACGAAACTGAAAAACGGACAAAAACGAGTCCGGAATTGACCAGAAAGAAACAAAAGAAACCAAAACCCAACCCGTCACGGGTGAAAACTCGTGTTGGCTTGAAACCTGAACCGAACCCGTTCCAATCTGAAAACCCGTTTCGTGCCGAAACCTGTCTTGTACGAAAACCCGTTCCGATCCAAAACTTGTCATATTTCCTTAGGACACTAACCCACATCCACCCATTTCTTTGGACTTGTCGACCCATTTTGACCCGAATATAAAAGGATGAAATTTTAAATGACTCATTTTGACCTGTTTAGTTAAAACCTTTGACCCAAACCAACTCATTTAACTTTTAAAACAACTCAAATTGACACATTTAAAAGAGTTTGGGTCAAGATTGCCACCCTTATGATGGATCCAGGTTTTTTTTTTGCTTGTCGGGACATTTCCCGGATGTTAATAAGAATACATGCTTATTGAAGGTGGTAACATTTTAATAGATATGAGTGCATATTAATGTTTATTTTATTTATTTTTTGATTCTATAAACTAGGGGTGTGTATGGTATGTTTTGATTAATTTCGGTTAATAACCAATATCAAACATGGGATAAATTTTTGCTTAAAAATACATGAAATGAATGCTTAAATACATGAAATGAAGATATAACTAAATGAAATGAATGTATAAATATATGAAATTGAGATATTAGTATAAGAAATGAAGATAGAAATACATGAAATGATAGTATTAAACTATCAATACATATAATACACGAAATAGAGGAAAAAGCGTTGAAATACGAAAAAAAAATGAAAAGTTCGACGTGGTTTGCTTAATTTAAGTTCGGTATTGTTAGTTTCGGTTAACGATTGGGTTATTTTTCACCCCTAGTATATATAAACATTAACACTAACTTTAACGAACTATAGTATTTTGTTTCTTTTCTTTTCCTTTAAACTAACTTTAACGAACTATAGTATTTTGTTTCTTTTCTTTCTTTTCTTTTCCCTTTTTTTTTAAAACGGAACTATATAATATCTAGTTATTCTAAGAAATTTGATACCTAGTATAGTAATAGTATAAAACAACAAACTTAGTTTATCTAAGTGGTCTTTAAAGCCACAAATGTTACATTCATTAGCACGTGATTACTCATTTGTCCATACTCCATAACACTACATACATTCCTTAATATAGCTAGCAATGCTTTCATTGTGAGTTTCATATATTATTAAATAATAACTACGGGTTGCATGACTCACCATTTAAAGTCAATTCTTGGGATCCAACCAAAAGTTCGAGAACCCATGCCATGTAGTCCCCATAACCCATAAACGATTAGCCATCAACCAGGTGGCTTCCTCCTTGGCCCTTACTTTACTTGTGGAACCATGCCGCTTTTAAAAAGTGTAAAACCATGTGTTTTTTTTCTATTTTTATAATATTTTTCACATGTAAACTTCCTTTGCTAAATAAAAAAATCAATGATTACATTTATACAACTCATTCATAACCATCATATAGGGAAGAAAGTGTTGGAAAACATTGTGAAAACATAGTTATTTTCACCATGTATAAAAAGGAAATTTTCACTAATATTGAAAAAACAAAGTTTATATGTAATTATGGTTAATGTATGTATTATATACTCGGTTTATGTTCTATGATTTGAGAGCTTCGCCATGAACCAAACCAGGTCCAAATCAAAGTTCATATGAATGAGATATCGATATAGCGATGTTTAAAAAGTCGGAGAAAATAAAAAAGCTCCAATAAAGCGTCCTTGCACTTATTGTTGTTAAGAAGCATAAGTGGAGAGTATACAAGTGCATACTTTGAACAAGAAAAGGATGGGCATGTTCGTGTAAGGCGTAGCAACATAACGTTTAACGCCTTCATGACCCGTAGTTGTTATGAACATGCTTCAAATATCGTTTAATACATGACACATGGAGGCATAAATACGTTGAAAGAAATTTGGGTATAAGACATAATTCATCCCCCACTTATGGCTTAGTGGTAGGAGGCTTGGGGTTCTCTAATGGAGACCCAAGTTCGAACCACACAGTGTCACTTTTGAGTGGATATTGACAATGAAAGATTTGAGCTAGGTCTTATGCAAAGGTTGTCAGTTCTAACCTACAGCTCACCCGAGTTTTCGTCCCACCATGTGTTACGCCAGAGAGTTCTGCCATTGTGGTGACACAATGACTGTCAAGTGGCAGTCGGCAGTATGGTTTCCCGGGGGAACGCTCAAGCCAAACTCTGAAGCCAGCGTGGGCTCAATTAAAACAACATAGTCTGGCCAGAGCGGGGGGCATCGAGACTCTTCAAATTTGAAGAGTGCGATAGCTTAAATACAAGAAAATCACCGTTTTAAAAAAATAGAAAAAAAATAAGAAATATTAGTTCATCTTTGTTGTTTTGTTTCATAAACATTGGTTCTTATTTCCACTTTTGGAACAACGTCTTTCATTATTTAATAACTAGATGTGAACTCTATGGTAGATCTTTGTTGTCCATCTTACTCATATCATTAACATTAACAAACGTAATTGATAATGTTACAACTATTAAACTTATATCAGAAAACGAAAATGGATACAACTATTAAAATACTCCACGGGGAAGATTTTCAGAAAGAACTCAATCCGTCATATTTTGAAACATTGCCACACGATGGTTTAAATTTTATAAAGTTAATTAAATCACATTTGTCACCCTATTCTATAACTCGTTTACTATATTTTGAAAGTATATGACATTAAGTTAATATAATATTGTTAATTTTAGAATGAATGAATCATTTGGGACCCAATCCAAAAGGACAAGGCCCATACCATTTAACCCCCACCACTTGCATAAACGTTTAGACATCAACCAAGTGACTTCCTGCTTAACCCATTCTGCATTGGGAAACGTGAAAACTCATGTTTTTCGTTACCATTTCTAGAATACCCACGTTTACAGTTACATATACGGATGCCTGAGTTTTGTAAATTATATGAAGTGATTTCAAGTAGATGAAAGAGAACATGTTATGTGCGAAAGTTAAATTTAGGTTTACGCTGTTCATAACATAAATTTTTAATAACTTTTAAATTTGATTATTAGTGGAGGAGAATGAAAATAATGATAAATGTATAAAAATGTATTATTTAATCGAAAAAATCGAGATAAAAATATAGTGATTGTTAGTGTAATTAAATGAATATGAATAGAGAATGGGTGGGAATGTTCTTAGTGTTACAAACAAATATTTTAATCGGTTTAAATAAGACTTACATAAAGTGATGATACATGGCTCGCTATACATTTCACCATGACAATTTAAGATGCTCTCAAGATTAAAAACTCTTTTGGTTTTATACTTCTTACAATTCTTGTCTTCATGTCATAGTTATTTATTAATTCTTCCAAAAATTTAGTGTTGGACGATAAGAGTTCGTAATAATTGACGATAGCATTTCATGAAATGATTGATTGAATATTATATGTTTGTGTAGAAGATATCACTAATCAGTCGATCTGTTCCGTGGGTCCAACACACATTAATCCATAAGGAACCCTGCATTAAACTTTAAGGGTGTTCAAGAAATCCGAAATTCAAAAAGAACCGAAATTTGAACCGAAACCGAAACCCAAATAAACCGATCCGAATTCTTATTCGGATATTCGGATCGGATAAATCCGAAAATCCGAATAACTAATTCGGATTCGGATATCGGATTTGAAAAAATTCGGATTATTCGGATATCCGTTTAATCCGAATAAAAAACATGTTTTTAGTGGTATTTTCCTGTTTGGTATATTTATTAGACTATTATTCAAAGTTTATACTTTAAATTTGTGTTAAGAGTAATTCGTGTTTTCTGGTTAGTATGTTTATTGTAATTCTAAACTATTAAATGTTAGGAACAAAAATAATAGGAAATTTTTTTAGGTTTATTCCGGATTATTGGGATAATTTCGGATTATTCGGAAATTATCCGAATCCGGTCCAAATTGAATTAGGATAGATTCGGATCGGATAGGAATATTCCTAATTTGGATCGGATTTCGAACCAGGTCCAAAAAATTTCAAATTCGAATAACCCGAACCGAATAACCCGAATAATCCGTTATCCGATCCGATGAACACCCTATTAAACTTTATAGCCCGCAAGCAAACATGAACCATCCCTTATAATAATGCCAGAGAGTAAAAGAGTCCGACGATAACAAGTGACGAGTTTAACATAATGTAGCTTGAGCTACATATCATATTTTACTGACAGATTTGTATAGGATGCCCATAAGTAGGTTAGTGTTGTGATTACAATAAAACTGAGATTAACAAAATACTAAAAGGGAGATGGGAATCTAGAAATAACAAGAAAGGAGATGGGAAATCAAAAAATCAGAACTCGAGATCGGAAGAAGAAAAAAACACATACACTCATTCATCATATTCGTGAATCGTGAGCCCTAATCTTTCTCTCTCGCTCACTTATATAATCAGAGCGTTCTTTTGATCCATTCACCTTGTTGGGTCATTAGATTGAACCGGTTGTTTTGTGTATTAGTTGGCCTAGGACTGTTTCATAACATTTAGGTGTGGAGTGCATGCTCATACAAAACTATTTTGATTCTGATAACACATGACCACCATGGGTTATAGGGGTTAAGCCTCCTAGACCATGCGGTTTCCAACTTCCAAGAGGGCACCACCCCCTGGCAGGGGTTGTGTGTAGTCATGTTTATCATGTCGTTCAAAAACATTCTGTCCACACTTTCTCATTCTTCAGTCATCTTCACTTGATTGATCATGGAATCTAGAGTAAAATATATAAACACACAAACTTGCTAGTTAATTTTAAATGAGAAATAAACAACAAAAACAATAATAAAGAAAACACAAATTACAATTTTTTCTTTCACTTAAACCGAAGTCATTAGTTGATCAAAGTGTTACTAAGTCACCATGCAATAATTGTATATTCATAAATATTAAACGGGTCAACACGAAACACAACATCAATACAACATTTTTTGGGTATGTACGTATCGGTTAGAGTTATATATTTATTTTTTAGAACAACTCACAGACTCTCCAACTTTACTTCTAAATTACATATTTTTTTAACAACCATGAAACTTAACTCACAACCATGAAAAGACAAAACATTATCCAACTCGTTATTACCATTAGGCGGTTTTAAATACAATATATTTTGAGCATAGGAGATGTTCTATATCCATGTAGCACGTGACACGCAAGGAATGAAACTAAACGCATTTATGCATCGACATTGGTAGGTACCTTCTTTCCATGTATAGAATTAGTTGTACCAACTAACTTTGTTGCTCGTGTATTTCATTAATCACCGATGCATGGTCTTAACGTTATCATTTCATTAGATTCTAAAAAATGTAATGATGAGTGTGACAACTTTATCCACATACAACATCGATAATTTTAAGTAATAATTAAATAACGCTGAGAAATATTGTCACACCCCGTTAAGCGAATTGCGGAAGCGTAAAACGGAAATGCAACAGATACAACTGGTATCAAATACATTGTTCATAAAGAAACATTACTAACTAATTTACAATATATTATGTCGTTCTAACATCTTTTACAAACTAGGTGATACAATCAAACCGGTTCTTCAATTACTTTACTTCTAACTCAAATGCCCATGACATCATTCACCAATCAGACACGTAACGCACAGGATATTACTTCTCATATCTGATTACCTGAAAAGCATGTTAAAATAGGTCAACTACGAATAGTTGGTGAGTTTCATAAGTTTAACGAAATCAGTTCTGCGTACCACACAGTCATAGTTTGTATGTACGCGCGTATGTAAAAATATGTGTTTACGTTTGTATAAATATGTACAGCCATATCCTTGTGTGTGCATATGCACACATGTAAGTTTATAATATAAATTTGAAATTTCAGTAAAATCGTGATTGTTTGTTCGTACTAACTGTTTCCAATTTTCGTGTTTAACCAACCACTGTGGACCCCCTTCCTCCCACATCGGTTCCACATAAACTCAACCACTGTGGCCCCCCTTCCGCCCACAACGGTTCCGTGTTAACATCAACCACTGTGGTCCCCCTTCCACCCACAATGATTCCACGTAAACTCAAACATTATATAGTGTACACACAAATAATTAGTATATTCTACACATAGTATTTCCTACGGTTAATCACATACATGTATATAGACACATATACACATATAGAATTTATCACGTATCACCGAATACTGTGGTTCCCCATCCGCCCACAATACGCATAATCACATTATTTTCTTAACATTCATGTCATAATCAAGTTAGTTCGTTTAATAAGTTGCAGTAGAACTTGGCTCATAGGCCATACTCAACTTTAGTTTATAAGTTGCAGCAGAACTTGGCTTATAGGCCATACTCAACTTTAGTTTATAAGTTGCAGCAGAACTTGGCTCATAGGCCATACTCAACTTTAGTTTATAAGTTGCAACAGAATTTGGCTCATAGGCCATACTCAACTTTAGTTTAGTACTATTGTGGCCCCCCTTCCGCCAACAATAGCACCATAATCATCACAGACCACGTTATCCCCATGGCTATTACAGACCATGTTGTCTCCCAATTAGTTATGTTTAACATTACATAACGTGTTTGTATAAACATGCTATCACGTGTAATTTCATTGTGTTTTGCAATTCGTATTATCTCCACTCAATATATCAGTCAACGATAATAATCATCTTTCATCAGCACGTAGTCAATCATTATGTTTGTAGGGACTTTTCATATATAAATGTTCAGATATTTTATATCCTGAATCGTTTTCAGATAGATAACGTGTGAAAAAACATGCTTTCCACCCCAAAAGTTCGTAAAATAGTTTAAAGAGTGGGGTCATGAAACTCACCTTATCGTAGTTCGCACAGAAATTACGTATCAGTAAGTCAGATGCCTCGTTTATAGCCTGATTCCTTGTCGGTTTTCGATGAATTTTGCTAGTTTAAACCACTCTCCGGGTCTCGGGTTGCAAACTCAGTATATCTTAGGTTTTTGAGAGTTTCTGGAGTTCTACCTTGCAGCTGCTTGGACTTCAAACTTTTATGAGTTATAATGAATAAATGAGCTTAAGGTGTAAGTTATATAAAAAGAAATGTGATGTTTGGTGGCTGGCGATCGGAATAAAGAAAAAGGCCCTTAATGGGCTGTTTTGGCCCATTACTCTAATTATACAAGCCCAAACATGAAAAGCCCACTTCAAATTTAGTTCGGGTTCGGTTTTTCGCAAGAAAATTAATTCGGGTGTGAGAAATAGCGCAAAAACGAGTGTTTTTCAGCTTATTTTTGTAAAATAAGAAAAACGTACGGACTCGTTGTAAAATTCCAAAATATTTTCACGGATTGCTTAGAACATGTCATATAAGTGTTTTATAAATCTTTTTCGGCTTAACGGATGCTACAATGCTTGTTTTGATATTAACGATTGCGTTTAAGCTTATAGCGTATCGATAAACGAAACCTTTTTCGTTTAAAAAGTTTTAAACGTACTGAGGCCTAAATATCAATATGTTAGCCTCTATAACATATATATAACTCGTATATGACCCCTCAGTATGTATATGGGTCATAATTAGTATCGGTCGGTTACTCGTTTAAGCACTACGAATTAACCGATTTATCGTTTACTTGTTACGTAATGAATATAGTATACTTCGTTTTGTTTGCTATCGAACTAAGGCCATATTACTAATATTTTAGCTTGCATAGATCGTATATCACTTATAGATGGCACCCTGGGATATCCGGACCATAACCAGACCCGTTTGGTTATTTGTTTGTTCGTTACGCAATAAGCGGTTAAACGCTTATTCGAGTTTGTAAGTACTAAGGTGTACTCGGTTTTGCCACGGATGTCACAAATATTTAAGACGTGACATAAGTATTTGAGAGAATAAGGTAAATAGCTACCCGATTAACCCAAATCAAACAACCAATCATCCAAAGCCACCTCCTTTTAACCTGAATGTAACCAAAAGTACCTGAATTCATTGTGGCAGCGTCACCGAACAACCAAAGTACCCGAATGCACTTTTGAACACACAATAATCATTATTCCTCGTGTTCACGAACCAAGTTCCACTACCGGATGAGCATGAGTCAGTGCTCCCAAACGATCCAATGTCACTATCCCAAGGTTGGGATGAGTAAATGGTATCGGGTACCGGCACTTAAATGAACATTTAAGTACCAAGTTTTTAAGAACTTGGACCAGGAATTTACCGGGTTTTTGCCTATGGTACCAGTACCAAGTTGTCGCTTCTGCCTAGGGCTGTAAACGGAACGAACCGAATCATACGAGAACTTGTCCGTGTTTGCCCGTCAAACTTTTGTCGGACAAACCGGACGAGACCTTGTCGTGTCCATCCATTAACGAAATGACTTTGTCCGCGTCCATTCGTTTCGTAAACGGACACTAACGGAGAGACGAACACTAATGGACAAGCGAACACACATACATTAATTGACACTAATGGACGTAGACACTAATGAACATTAATGGACAAATATACATAAATGACTCTAATGAACAACTAACATAACGATTACATATTAATTTCAAAAAGTATATCCCCTTACCGGATGTTCACGAACACTATTGAACGAACGCAGTCTCTGTCCGCGTTCATCCGTTAAGTTTACCAAACACAATTTTTTTGTTCATGTCCGATTCATTTATTAAACGAACGAACGGACATAAACGGACTTCTATCTAAACAGACACCAGACACCCGGTTCGTTTTACATTTGCCCTTATGTATTAAAAACCAATAAACTTTATTTAATTACAAAACTACCATACTGTCTTAAACTCTCCCTATAAATACTTTGAACCATCTTCTCTTTACTTCATACTGTACTTTAGACATGCTACTAATTAGAAGCTCATCAACTCCTTCACTCACTTCATGGTTCCAACAACAATCTCCTAAGCCATTCTCATCAACTCGAGAACCCGATTTCTTTCACTTAAACCACAAACCACACACACTTTCATTGCATTCACCCAACAAGATCACCAGAGCCTCATCAAACACTGATTTACTCACTCTTTCACTCAACACTTCAAACGGTTTGATGTTTTTGAGTTCTGGTTTGGATGTTGATCATGAGGAGTGTGAGTTACAGGTTATGGTGGATGGAGTTGGTGGAGGAGGTATTGGTGGGAAGATATGCAGTGGTGGTGGTGGTGATAATGGTGGTTATGAGTATGGTATAGATGTTTATTACCGGAATATGATTGAAGCGAACCCGAATAACTCGTTGGTTCTTGGAAATTATGCTAAGTATTTGAAAGAGGTAACATTTCAATAATCTTATTAATTATTCATCATGTAGTTAAAATTCCTTAGGTGTAAACGAGCTACTTGAGATTGACTCACTAAAAACTCGAAACGAGTCGAGTTTAAATGAGCTTGAGCTGGCTCACGAGTCTAAACCACTAGATTATTATATTAAATAAGTATTTATGTAATAACTATTATTATTACATATAAATTACAATAAAGATAACAAAAGAGAGAGATTATTTTTACAGTTTCAATACAAAATTATTAAAAGAATGCATTCTTTTTAATTAATAAATTATAAACGAGCAAAGGTCGATTTTGAAAAAACTACTCTCGAGCTTTAGAAAATACAGCTTGGAACGAGTCGAGCTGGAGCTCTTGTAAGTTAAACAAGATAAATTTGAGTCTAACTAAGCTCAAGCTCGGGCTTGGCTCAACCCATTCATATCTCTAAGTTTTAGTAGGACTAAGTGAACACAGCCGGGGTGGGCTCAGGATTGATTCATTTATCTTAACAAGTTGAAATGTGAAGCTCGAGTCAGGTTCGATGTGTTGCTTTGAACAAAGCTCGAGTCAGGTTCGATTAGTTAGATAATTTAAACAGGTTCGAGGCGATGCTTTAAAAGCCGAAGAGTATTGCACTAGAGCAATACTAGCTAACCCGAGTGATGCAACCGCCTTGTCAATGTATGCTGATTTGATTTGGGAGACACGAAAAGATGCATCGTGTGCACAAAGTTACTTTGACCAAGCGGTTAAAGCTTCTCCGGACAACAGGTAATATAAACATCTTGATATTAATCGTTTTTTTTTACTTCCTATTTTCATTGTTTGACTTTGATTAATGATGGTACAGTTATGTTATGGCTGCTTATGCGCGGTTTCTTTGGGATGCGGATGAAGAAGAAGAACTTGACTTGAACCTAACAACACCGAGTTTCGTTCATGAGGCCTCACAACAGTTTCCAATTGTTGCAGTGTAGTAGGGATGATGAATCGTACTCATAATACAAAAATATTGTGTAGTGATTGTCTAACTAGTTTTTCGTTCGTTATATCTTGTTATTTTTGATCGATTATGAGATTTTTGAGTTCAAGATGACCGTATTCTATCAATATACAATAGTTTCTAATTTATTATGAGAGAATTAAGTTGAGTTGTAATTAGTATGTGATAAATGTAATAAAATGATTCTATGATTGTCATCAATTTGGTAAGAACTTCTATATTGATACAAATCAATATGTAGTGTTTTCGACTTGTTTTGTGCATAGTGCCATGTGGGGGTTGACTTTGTTTTACCCGAGTTTTATCAAATGGAGGATGGGTGTTTTCGACTTTCCCCCCTCCACCATTACACATGGTCTACCTAACCAAGCAACACAAAATCAAATCATATGAAAAGATGTGGGTTTTGAAGCCACTCGGTCCAAGAAATTTTAATCCTTTTGTTTCTAGTGACTATCCAAATAAACGAAAAATGTATAATGGAATCATAAGTTAGCTCGAATTCAAATCATTAGCTTTAAATACTGCTTCATTCCGGTTTTCCCAAATCACCCAACAAGCACAATATATAATTCCTTCTATGATTAGTTTCTTATATTTTTGTAATTGAGATTTATCAAGCAAATCATGAAATCTCTATGGTTCATTGTGTTCAGACCTTTTTATATGTAACCATGCAAGTATTGACTTCCAAATCTTAAAAGCGACTCCACAATTGGTAAATTATATAGTTTCTACATCACTAGAACAAAAGGGGCACAAAATGTATGGGACGTCCAAGCCTTTATTAAATAGATTACCCCTAGTCAGTAACCTATTCAACAAAAGCATCCAAACAAAGATATTTACCTTTTTGGGATCACTTTTATTTTATCTAGGTTACCTCAAAGCCTCCAGAAGCATTTTCTTTTCAATCGAGTTCTTTATATGTTTAATCACAAAATCATTTTGACACTCAAATTCCATCCCCACGAGTCTTTGTTCAATGACCAAGGATGTTGTTCTAGCATACTTGAGAGAGTAACAAATTGCGCCTCCTAGACCCGTCTCTAAGAGGGCGTCGCCATTCCCAAACCCAATCAACATCCCTTTTTTTCATCTTTTACATGATAATTTTTGTTATTTTCAAGAGCAAACAATCTCGGACAGATAGAGAGCAAACTATCCTCACCAATCCAATGATCGAGCCAAAAATGTGTTGACTCATATTTGTAAAAAAAAATAAGCCATTTGACTTGTTTACTTTTAGCTGAATTATTGGATTTGACCCGTTTTAGATGAAATAAACCTGAATTGTTATGTAATTAGTTTGAAGTGAACATATCATGTATATGGTGAGATGATTGAGGGCCCTAAACTTAATTTAGTAGGACCTTAGGAGTTTGAGTCAACGACTTCTAGTTGCAACCATGGTTCCATGTATCTTTAATATATGTATATTAATAATACAACAACATAAATATAGACGGTCTACAACTTGTTTAATCTAGATAGTTGTTAAGAATACCAATTTTGTGGCAACTAATATTAGTATTTGTGACATTAGTTTTATCATTCATGAGGCCCTAGACCAGCCGTTTAAAGGTATGAAAAGGACATCCAGATTTTTCTGTTTTTAACCTTGATGTTGTGACATTAATATTCATTGGTTGGTTCACTTGCTTGGAAATGGAAATTGTGGGAATTTTTAGTTCGAGATGATCGTATTCTATCAATAAACAATAGTTAACTTAATATATAATCAAATTCAATACATGGGTGGTTAAAAATACTACAAAAAGAATGAATTTAATATTATTTTAGTAACATACCATATGAATTTATATTATAATCACCAATTTAAAAGGATTATTTTACATAAAAAAATAACAACTAATAAAAAACAATTTAGTAACACAAATAATAAGATATATAAACAATTATACAACTTTAAATGAACATATAAAATAAAATTATCTGAATATCTCCTTACATACACTTAAGTACTCGAAAAGATTATCCGAATATCTCCTTAAAGGAACCCGCGATGATTATTGATTTTCCGGTGGATCGAAAGAACAAAAGATTAAAGAAGGCGGTGATAGTGTTTCTTTGAAAATTAGGGTTTGACATGGAATTGATGTGAAGTATACGTGGAAACTAGGGGTGAGCAAATTAACCGCCATAACGATTAACCGAACCATAACCGTCATAACCAAACCGATTTTAACCGATAACCGACATATCCAGTGGGTCGGTTTAATGAGTTTTTGAAAACCGGCAAATTTGGGTCGGTTTTAATTAAAGATCATTTCAAACCCGCCATAACTGAACCGCCCTATTTATACGACTGTTAATCGAGAAACAGGGATTTAGAAATTGGAATTAGTGCAAATGGGATTAACTCTTTAGTTATATAAATCTTAACCTATATTTTTATATCTATTGTCGTTCAAAAACTAAACTAAAATAGCTAACTCTATACCTTTTTTAGATTTAGGCCAATAATATTAATAATATTGGTTGTCAGTGTTTACTGAATTAATTCCAAATCTTCCAAAATCTTTGTCTCAAATTTCCGTTCGAAGCACCTTTCAGTTGTTCAATATATTTAGATACATACATCCCATAACTGAAGTTAAAAGAAAAAAAAATAGACATATACTAATTCCCAATTCAGTTCAACGATTATTCAGTTGTCACAATCGTACGTTTGAGGCGGCTACCTTTTCACAATAGGCGACCCATTTAGTTGAACGAAACGGTTGAAGATGGTATGTTCACTTGATATCACCATAGATTTCGTTGTTGTTCATCGTTCTTTTATCCTTGTTCATTATGTATTATATATTTTATTTGATTGTGTAATTCTTTTTTTCATATTTGGTACCAATTTTAGGTCTACTTATATTTTTCTCGGTCACGGTTAACCGACCCATAATCAACCCGCAACAATCATCAAAACCGATTAACCAAAACCGCCTTAACGGATCGGTTATGGTTATTACTTTCTATTAACCGACATATCGGTTATGGTTATGGGTTTGGCCAAAAACCGCCCCAAACTGACCCAAGCACACCCCTAGTGGAAACGATCTAATCAATGAACGTGACTATTTTAATTTAATTTTGATTAAATATACTGAGGAGAAATTATAGAAGTTGAATGTAATTTAATTTTAAATTATTTTATTAGAAAAAAATTATGTAAATGCATGTTATTTATAAAAAGAAAAATTATTTTAATATTATAATAGATTTGGTGAATATCTTGCTTTGTTCATAATTGATATGCTCAATTGCTCATTTACGGAAAGTTCCTCCTTTGTACAGGTTGGAAACTTGGATCGCATCTATTCATTATGTTTGCGACAAGTAAATATACTAATATATTGTTTGCCATAATAATCTAAATCTTTGAATAAACTGATCTCAAAGGTTTGTAGGCAAGACGAATACATTTTGTGCGACCTTCAACTCATTTGACCTGTTCCCCTTTTAGCTAAATTTGTAGATTGGACGTTTGGACCCGTTTGAGATGACACACAACCCGAATCAATTGCTTCACAAGTAAAGAGTTTAAAATCGGCATATGTGTAATGTGTCATGTATGTGGTGAAATGATCGATCGCCTTGAGCTTAATCTAGTAGGACCTTAGGAATTTGAGTCAACGGCTTCTAGTTACAAGTTGCAACTATGGTTCCATGTATCTTTTATATGTATACTAAATTGCTAATATAAAACAAATAAATATTAGATGGTCTACAACTACAACTTGTTTAATCAAGATTCTTGTTAAGAATACATTGATTGTTGTGGCCACTATCTATGACACTGACATTTTGATAATAGTAAGGACCTAGACATTTTGTTTAAAGTTATGAAGAAGACATTGGATTTGTCTTAACTTTGATACCGTGACATTAATATTCATCGGTTGGCTTACATACAAGAATCTGGATTATCTAGTACTATCCGATAACAGAACCAGAAATCAACCCAATCCCTAAGAACAAAGCCATTACAATTGCAGTCATTTTCTACTTTTAACACCTGTCAGATACCTATCGGTTAACACCACAAAGGATTGTTAATCGCGTTGTTTTGCGAAGTTTCGGGTAATATATGAACACGACTCACGCAATCGGTTTAACCTTAGATTTTTATTTTAGCTTTTTGCGTATTAGTGCAATACAGTTATAAATTTATAAACACAGGTATGTAAATAAATTACAACAAATTAAATTCATTTAACTAATATGCATCTTTTTTTTACTTTATATTATACTAGTTTTTATCCACCGTATTACGGATTGTTTTACATTATTCGTTTTTAATATTTATATATTGTTTTGGATTTTAATTTTATTTATTGTAAGAAAGTTAATAATATACTTCGGGTTTGATGATAAAAAGGTTTCACTAATAAAAAAAACGTTATAACCCGGTTTAAAAGCTATCTGAGTTTGGTGAGACCCATAATTTGCTTATTTTTTTAATATAAAATTGTTTCTTAATTATAAATAATATTTTAAAAAAAATCAAATATTAATTTATAACATATCCCTATTTTTTATAAATTTCGTGTCAAATATTTGGTAAGATTAATTTTTAATTTAATTAGATGTTATAACCCGTGGATTTTGGTTAAACGCATTAAAAACCTCCATTTATAAATAAAACAATATGTTGACTTAAGAAAATATAGGGAGCAACCAAAAAGCTTTTAAATCTTTTGTTTATGTATACATTTAAGATATTTTTTAAAAATTCTAAATTTATAACATGTAAAGACACAAAAATTACATTAAACATTCACTTTTTATATTTTAAAAATTTTCAAAATTACAAAACATAAATCACAATACACTGCAAAAAAAAAAATAAAATATAAAGCTGTTTTTATTAATGGTAAAATGTGTAACCAATGGCTCTGTCTGTTGAACTTAATTGGATCGAATAACACGAACAACACCAATATTTTGTGAGAACTCATCACGACTCTTTCAATATTATTAAAAACGAAAACCATACAAAATACAATGACCCTAAACCATCTATTAATACTAAAACTATGACTTCACCAAGACTCCTAATTAGACTCAAACTAGAAAACCAAATAAATTAATAAATATAACCAAAACTTATTCCTAATTAATAAACTAAACTGACACAAACTCAAACTCTTTAAACTTTAAACCTTTATCAAGATTAATCCTTCACTGCCCGGGTATGAGAGTGTACGGTTATAGAGAACCGATATGAAACGGTGAGCAGGATCAGGTAAACCGGATATAGATCAGGCTCAAGTACTGGTTTATACCGATTACCAAATACATGTCCTAACATGAATGATTTTTTCCCATCACCAAGTGTAGTAATAGACCAACTCTAATGGACCTGAGTAGTAATAGTCTAATAGACCTAATCAGTGGGCTTGGGCCTAAGTTGGCATATAACAATTAGCATAAATTTTAATTGGTTTTATTGGTAAATTGCTAACGTCAAACCAACTGATCGCTATGCCATAAGATGCAACTTTTAGCTTACAAGTTGATATTAATAAAATATACAAGTCAAGGTTACACTCTACTGTTGAGTTATATCCCTTCCATGTCCCCATCGTATATGAAAATGATTGTAACATAATATATGAGAAGAATAATTTTCACAGCAATGGGTCGAACCTAAGCAAGGTACTTTGACAGGTCTTTAGTCTAGTATAATCTATACTAATTAATAAATAAAAGTTTCCCTATGCCACGTGTCTTCTACCTAGCCTATTCTTACTCTCAAATTCCCGTCTCCTACACCACTCTTTTACCAATGACGGTTTTGTATATGCATGGTTTCGTATCAATTAGATTTTGATTAGATTCAAGAAACCCTAAATCAATTGTGCTCATTTCGTATCAATTGTGCTCCTTTCGTATCATTTTTGCCTTTCATCATATATCCGTCATTGTTAGGTTTCACCGCATGTCATCATCATCATCATCCACATCTCCTTGATCTGTAGGCGACTTAACTATATAATTCTTTCTAGTTATTTGTTTGTTTCTCTGTGTTTTACATACGATTTTCTATATGTTTGCTGTAATTTTAGGGTTTCAATTCCAATTTTGCTTTTATGTTTATTTTGCCTTAATATAGCCTTTTGCACCAGAACCATCAAAATACTGTGAGTTTTGATTTTTTGATATTTGACTAAATTAGTGTCTACTTTATGGTGTTTTAAATTAATTTAACTGTGTTTAGGCATATGCAAGATTCTTCCTCCGTTAATTTCTACTGCTCCAACTGGTGTTCTAATGAAGAAGGAAAAACCAGGGTTTAAGTGTCTACTTTATGGTGTTTTAAATTAATTTAACTGTGTTTAGGCATATGCAAGATTCTTCCTCCGTTAATTTCTACTGCTCCAACTGGTGTTCTAATGAAGAAGGAAAAACCAGGGTTTAAGTTTGCACTTAAACTGCAGCCTGTTCTGATTTCTAAATGAGCTATGAATGACAAAAACTCATTCTTTAGTAGCAGAATGTAAACTTTTTTTTATGCCTTATTCTTATTATTACTATTAATAACTTCTAATTACTATTAAAAACAAATTGTTTCACTAATATATAATCATAAACTTCCAATTACACACATGAAATAAAACTACCAAATCTTTGGAATTTAGTTAACATACTTTTAGGTATACAAATTTATGCATTTCAATAACATACAAAGTTTTTGGGTGTCTTTCAATGAATCTTATATGAACACCTTTTTTTCATATTTTTATTTCTGACGATGATACGTTTGGACTGTATTAATTGTTATATAATTGTTTTTTGTACATTCATTTATGTTATTATCCGATTCAATCTCCTGTAACTTTTTATATGATTGAATTGAATCTATACTACTTAATAAATAATACTTTTAACTTGCCAAGTGTCCTCAGATCTTACGTATGATGTCGGCTCAAGTGTATGCATGTGTGTTATTTACATTGTATTACTTATGATCTATGATAAACAGAAGCTTTGAACGCTTGTATTCAAGGACAGTAGCCACATGGGAAACGAGTGTATGCATCAATGTTGAATTCAGGTTAGTGATTCAACCTTTTCTTACAAAGTAAATTTAGGTTAGTGTTCTTCCCGTTCTTGCCATTGATGATTTATCACCGCTTTAAGAATATGTTATTGATCCTTTACTGTTGATAATCAATTTTCAGTTATTGATGTCCATGTTTCATTTAACGTTATTGTTTGTTGATTGATGAATACTAAATCAATCTTGTGTTTGTTTTTTTGTAATTTTGCTATATATGTGTTCAAGTTTGTAATATTGTTATGTTTGGAGTCACTTATTTTGGTATCTGTTTATGCTATTTATTTACATATCTTTAATTTTGATTAACTTTATAATTCAGTAGAGAATTGGGTATACCAATGAACATGTCTCTTGTGAATTATGATTTTGTTTATGCTATTCACTTAACATTATAATTAAAAATGATTTTGTTTAAGTATGGAACTCCTTAAGTATATCTTCAAATTTGTATTTGTGGTGTTGTATGCATTTATTCAAAAGTTATGCTAGGTGTATCTAAGGTTCGGTTGAAACTGTGAAACTGTCCAAACCAGTCATTGATTTGGTTTAGCGGTGGGTTTTTTTCCTTAACTATTGGTATGTTGTTTTTAAAAAACTCAAATTGTAACTAACGGTAACTTGGTTTACAAATTATACCTAAAACCAATGGTATAAAACCAAATCGGATCGTAAGATTTTATTATATTTAATTTATAAAAATACTTTATTTTATATATTTAAACTCACTATTTATGTTCATTTTTTTAAACGTAACCAAAATTATAACTGGGTTATTGATTTTCATTATTGAAATACATTCTGTTTATGATCTAGATTTCAATATCTTTTTGTGTTGTGTACTGTGAAATAAATACAGTCATCATAAGCATAAAAACTATCACATTTTGAAACTGGTGTAATATGTTATAGAAATATTTCACTGTTTGGGTGTCATTTATAGTTTCAACTGGGCTACTGAGACTCGGTTTCATGCTTCTAAATTTAATTCAAATCCCAGTTACAAATGTCCAAACCATGAAACCAAACTGAAACCAAAGTAACTGTTTGGTTTGTTTTGTTCATGTTATATTTTTCAACAATTCAGCTTCTCTTTTCAATGATAAACATTGTTACAAATAACTTTAACATGTGTGCTGTTACTTCCTAAAATGCTTATTAAATATTATTATTACGGTTTAGACATTTGACTTATTTTGGTCAGTAGTTATCTAAAGGCAGGTGTAAAAGATCTTGTAAGGAGGATGCTTGTGCGGGACTCGAAAGAAAAGATTAAACGCTCATGAAGTTTTATGAGTTTCAGTTAAAAATATTGTTGTATAAAAAGAAATATTTAGAGATTTATAAATTTTCAACATGTATTTTTTTCATTATTGTGTAAAATGTAATTTCTTGTACCATATAATAAATGTTAAAACTTTGAACATAGTTTTTGTATATTACTTCGAATAAATTTATTTATCTCAATCCGTGTTGCACACGGGTACTTAACCTAGTATAATATATACTCAACTATGTTATCTTTGATCCAGTGGGTTGATTCTAAGATGGGAACCAATATGAATGAAGCCATACGATGGACCATCAATGATAAATCAATAATCAATTACTGATAAGACGAAACCATACACGATACGATCAATGAAGAATCAATAACCGTGTAAACGATAAGGCGATACCATACGTTGAACGTCAATAACTGTGTAATGATATGACGCTACCATATGCTAACTGTTTAACAATAAGACGATACTATACACACACACACACACACACACACACACACACACTAGTAGAAGAGCCCGCGCTTTGCGGCAGAGACACAAGGGGATTTTGTCGGTAAAGGGTTGCTTCGTTAAAGTAGCAGTTTGCATAATCACTTTTGTAGCCGGTATAGTTTAGGATATCAAAATTTTACTAATGTAACATTGTTTACAAACTAAGTAAACATAACCACGTATTTATATTTTTTCTAAGTTAACGAAAAAAACTAAGACTCCAGTTAATTAGAAGTCACATAGACTTTCATTCATTCAGATGCAAATGTGTTTAATATTGGAAAAATAAATAGTTCAATTGCGTTGTCATAAGATGCTATTTATAAAATTTTATCAAATAAAAGTCAAATTAAATTGTAACCAGATGCAAATTTGTTTGAATTGTAGGAAATAAAAGTCAAATCGACTTGCATTCAGATGCCATTTTGTTCGGACTTGACAATTAAAAGTTAAATAGAATTCACAATTGGATATAAATTTGTTTACATTTGAATCAATGTCAGTTTTGCAGTGTGCAATACATCTTTTAATACAACAACAATTCTATCGCCCATGTGTCGTTCTGAAATCATCTGTTTGACACGCTCATACCCTCCTTTTCCCAAAGTTAACCGCTTTTCAATAGGTGTAGAAAGTTTATCGAAGAGTGTAGCGAGTGGAGTCGCCCCTCTTTTCCTTGCAGGATGCAAAGAACCAGTTGACCCATTCACTCAAAACTTTGCAGTCTCTCCTACTGATGTTCTCTGCCAATTAACAAACAAAAATTTCAAATTTATGCAATTAAGAACTTAATACAGCTATATGTCAATTGTCAACAAGGAAATAAAAACCTATACCAATACAGGAAGCTAAATCGCCATACCTTTGATCGATAACCTTCCAAAGCAGTCTTTATGACCCTAAAACAAGACATTTGATAGTTAGTCGAGTCAACTATATGATTTTTATTTACAGATTAACTTTAAAAAGTCAAATGATCAAAACTTTATGGCACCTGGGAGTTTTGAACTAGAACATTGATTATTGTTAAAAATGGGACAATAGCGAGTTTTTTTTATTAACGCAATGAACTCAATGTTAGATCCTAATTTGTGCTGCAAGATCCTTTAGTTCGGGTTCAAGCTCTATGCACACTCAAATCACTCTCTACAAATAGCAAAATGTATTAATATCCACTTGTAACCTTTTCTCTTGTAATTATAAGCTTTTATAAAATGAGTTTAAAACTTTATCTAGACCTTTTCATCAAAACACGCTTGCAAACCACGATCATGTGCTAAAAAAAGTTTCATAACTTTTATAAAGAAAATCAACTTACATATAGCTGCAAACAATATGCATTATTTCTTACTCGAAATGACCCCCTAACATGTTCACTGAAAACCCTTTTGGTCATATTAGCTTCAACAACATCCATAACTTCTTTACTATTACCAAGAGGCACAACATACGTCTTCGGCAATCAACATTTTAATACTGCAAATTAAAAGAGAACATTTTTCACCATCTCGTGGAGAAAAAGACAGACTAAGTAAAAATATGCATTGCATATACTTTAAGCATTGTTTCTCCAATATTCAGCCGTTATAGCTCTCCAATACTTTAACCTCGAATACTTTAACAACAAATCACCAGTCACAAATCATGCACTAACAAAAATAATGATAAATACGAAAATACCCAATTGAGCCAAAAACAATAATCCTACATAATGTACATTAGCTGTAGACAAATGCACCAACATGTGAACGTGCTGTGGGCATTCACACCCATCCATGTACCTATAACAATGGTTTCCTAGAATCGATCCATACGTTTGTAAATCAATAATCAGTAAGTACTATAACTTAGCACACAATAACAATGTGAAGACGCTGTGGGCTAATCGCTCCGCCAAATATAGAGCACGTCAATGGTGCCTCAAGATATATAGTTTTTAAGGACATGGTCTTCTCCATTATATCCTAATGTGAAAACCCATTGTTGAACCGATATAAACAAAACAAATAGCTAGAAACAATCTAGTTATTAAGGTGTTACCATTGAAGGCATTTGCAGAAGATTTGACATGGCATGGTGACAGGTGGATTATGGTGGCGTCCGTACCCTCTGGTGGCGGTGGCTACTTTATGTGGAAGAACAAGGAGCAATGGTGAGCAGTGATGTGTGACAACAACAACATTAGTGACCGAACAACATGATGGTGATGGGGGGTGTATGATCGACGACTCCGAAGAGAGTTGCTTCAGGCATTCGACTCGATGGCGTCATAATAGCTAGAGGATAAATTTTACAGCGACCAGAATCATTATATCAACATCACCAACTGATTAACCGATGTTCGTATGGGATCCTTTTTGGAAACGAATCATTTGATAATCCTTTTAAAACATAACTAATCAGCTTTTATGGCTCGTAAATCCTAATTATTAGATTTTAATGAGATTTTGTTGGTCTATATTTGATGGTTTATGCTTAATGTACTTGGGATTTAGTTTTGGGCTATATAATGTAAACCGAAATCTTTGATTTCGGTGGGCTTGATGCATGGTTTGGGCTTAGGGTTTGTTGGTGTGTTATATATATGATGGAACTTGCTTATTAGATGGTTAGTCATGGATAGATAGTGAGAGACGAGATAATATATTATCATAATTATTGTAATCACTGTTAAGGGCTTAAGCACCCGACGGTGAATAGAATGTGTGTTTTGAAGCCATCTTGTGTGTTTTATTGTGTTTGTTCGTGCTAATATTGAATCGATCCATTGTTAGATTCCGCCTAACAACAGGTTTACGTGATATCACATTGAAAGATCCTTCTCTAGACTTACAATTGGTATCAGAGCGTATAGACCTATTCTAGGCTCGGTGTTAGTGATATCATTGATTCAAGGTTGAATTTTTGGTTGTTAATCATTGAAGAATTCTGGAAATAAAGAACAGGTTGTTCATCGTGTTATCCGGAATTAATTGAGATAGGTTTGGGGATATATTTGACTTGCTCTCTGGCATAAATTCAAATCCCCTCATTCTCGGGATTTGATTTACCTTCCAAGTATTCGAAGTCAAACATCTGCGTGTTCTCGACCACTTTTGGATGTTCTCGGACAAGTCTTGATCGTTCTCGGGCTGTAATCAAGGGTTCTCGGTATCTCATGATCATTCTCGGCCACCTTTTTGTGTTCTCGAGCATTTTTGGTCATTCTCGGGCAACTAATATAAGTTTTCGGCCAAGATCTCATGTTCTCGGGAAGATTTATGTGTTCTCGGTTACTGTTCAAGTGTTCTCGGTCAACATTCAGGGTTCTCGGGTTTTTAGTTGTAATTGGGCCTGCTCTTATTGGGCCTTAGAGTTCTCTGTTGGATTGTTTTCGGGATTTTGGGTTCTATGTTATTGGGCCTGGTTCTTTGGACTTAGTTATTTGACTAGTATATCTTTGGACTGTTCACTTAGACTATAGATTAGGATAGACCAATTAACTAACACATCATGGGAACTGCTACTCGTGTACCCCGTCTACTATATCATGAGGGGTTCGTTGAGTGGAAGTTCAGATTCGAGAAGTATGTGAAGATTAAAGATGAAAAGATTTGGAGAAGCATTGTCCAGGGTCCTCAAACTATCACCTATCAAAGAGAAAACAATGATGAAGTGGTTGTAAAGCCCGTCGAAATGTACTGCGACGCGGACTTTGAAAAGATTGAAGAAGACGAGAAGGCTCTTGCTACTTTAACAATGACACTTTCACCTTAAATTGCCCAAGGATTCAGAGAGCTATAGTCTGCTAAAGCGTTGTGGGAAGCCCTTATTGAAGTGTATGAGGGAAACGAGGATATAAGAAGGAGTCGACGGGACCTGCTGCGACAAAAGTTCAATATGTTCAATCACGTTTTGGGAGAGTCTTTGGAAACTCAACTTCAAAGTTTCGTTACATTGGTGACTGAAATGAGGTATGCAAACATGAATCTGACTTCTATTGAAACAAACAACAAACTGGCTAACTCTCTGCCACAAAGCTAGGACATGAATGTTGCAATGATCAAGAAAACTAAAGATTTAGCCGGATTAACTTTGTCAGTGGTGATGGCTATCATTAAATCTTGTGATATGAATTTTTAGGGCATAGAATTTATGCTGAGGATCCACTATCCTTAAGTGACTTAAGGATACATTATCCTTGAGATATGTTCCCGGTTGAGAAGGATCAAGGATCCAAAGTAATATGTGTTTACTAATAATTATGTTTGAGTGGTGTTGTGTTCGATAGGTATAACGGCTCTATGACCAAGTTCACCTCATATTTCGCTACTGGAGACTTCTAGCACGTGGTCAAAAGACGTTGAATGAGTTAGTGGAAGAGTGGCGGATTTGTAGGAGTAGTGGTTATTTGTTATATATGTTTATATACGAGGTTATGATCAGATAAGGTCACAGATTACACGTTCACACTCGTTCACTGAGCAAGCTAGCAGATCACACACACTTAGAATTCTTGTATTCATTGATCATAATCTCCATCATTTGTAACCCGATTTCTTGATTAATAAATTGGTGATAGATAATTGTCATCACCCAGGGTTTTTATGCCGGCGATCCTCTAAAGATCAAGGGCTTTTCCTCGTAACAAATCCTCGTGTTTGTGTTTGCAACCTATTCATTACTGTTCTTACTAACTTAGCACTACACCTCACCAAACTAATTTGGTTACATTATCCTTCGTCGATTTTTGACGAAAACAATTTGGCGCCCATCATGGGGCAATTGGTGCTATAATCTAGAAAATACCTTATCAATATTCAACATTTTCAATAAATACCACCATGAATGGCCTCTCAACAATCTTCTGCTTCATCCACCATGCCTTCATCAGTTTCACTCCCGCCAAGATTCTCACTACCAATGCCTCCTCCACTTGAGGGAGCACCAAGGACTACTGCTGCCGCAAGCGAGGCACAACTACCAGTCTTCCAGAGCTCGAAAACCACTGCTGCCACTTCGGTGGTTAATTCTAACAATGAAGTTTCAGCTATGTTTTCGCACGTTAAAGAATACATGGAGCAGCAAAACAAGACTAACCTAAGGATCCTTCGGGAGGTAGAAGATCTCAAAAGGACCAAGAGGCCAACAGAGGAGCAGACTCCTCTAATGCCTAGGATGCTGGATTTTACCACTCCAGGATCTTTGGCTCAACTTGCGCAAGGATCATCTATCCTTCAACCAGGATCCATGAGTCAGCAAACTCAGGGATCCTCAGTTTTCCAGCAAGGATCATCTATCCTTCACCAGGGGTCCATGGGTCAACAAGCTCAGGGATCCTCAGTTTTCCAACAAGGATCATCTATCCTTAATCTAGGGTTCATGGATCTCCAGGCTCAAGGATCCTCTCTCCCCCAGTAAAGATCATCAATCATTTAGTTAGGATCCCCTAGATTGTATCTTCAAGGATCCTTCATCCAGAATTAAGGATCCTACCCCCAGCACCAAGGATCCTCTGGATTTCAAAATCAAAGATCCTCAGAGGTCCATGAAGGAGACATTATCCCCATGCAGACTATTGCCTCCGGTGGACTAACTGCCGTGGCAGATGCTTCTTACCTCACCTATTCCTCTGAGATGCCAACATTCACACAACAGAGCGGTAACTCATATAATCCTATATCCTTAGATGCTAATCTTGGTTCCATGCAGGATGCAGGTATTAACCGGGCTATGGCTAATGAACTGTAGAAGCTTAAGGATATGATATCCAGCGTCCCAGGGGTGGTCCGACCGATCCCCGAGATACCAGAAGGAAGCCACAAGTTATCCAGATTTGCTCCACTTATTTGTGATGCTGAGATCCCAAAACGATTTCAGACCCCCAACATGAAGGTGTATGATGGAACAACTTATTCGGAAGAGCATGTGGCTCAATATATGGAAATGATGGAGATCAACCCAATTCCTAAAAGACTCAAGGAAGCTTGTCTATGCAAGGGTTTCAGATCCACACTAACAGGATCTACACTTAAATGGCTGCTAAGTCTTTCTCCATTTTCTGTTACTTATTTTTCACATTTAGTTAACTTGTTCAATAATCAGTTTTCTTGTAGTAGGAAATTTGAAAAGTTAACTAGTGACTTATATAGAGTTTTCCAACCTTATGATGAATCCCTTAGGGAATTTGTTACAAGGTTTGGCAGGGAGGCCCTAAAGATACCCAATCTTGATATGGCTACGGCTGTGGAAGCGTTCAAGATGGGATTAAATAGGGGCTCCCCTTTTTATGATGATCTTGTGATGACTCCTTGCAGGACTTTAGATGAAGTAAGGAACATAACACTTAGATTCAAACGGCCAGAGGATGACAAAAGGATCCAAGAACGGTTAGGGGCTCAAACGAAGCAAGAATTTCCTGACAAGAAACAAGGATCCTCATTCAGGAACAACAATCCGAAGCCTTACTCCAAATTCAACAATCAGAATGTTCGAGCAGTCGAAGAAGGAGATGATGATGAAGATTACCCAAGCATTTCTGAGTATTGCTTCTCCGTGGATACTCATGGTTTGATTTGTGCCATGAAGGATCTCAGAGAGAAAGCAAGGTGGCCTCGGATAAACGTGAAGACGACATCCTTCAAAGACAAATCCATATGGTGTGCATTCCATGAGGATTTCGACCATCAGACTGATGGTTGTATTGGTTTAAGGAGGGAAATTGGGTACCTCCTAAGTAAGGGCCACTTCAAGGAACTCTTGGGAAGAAAAAAAGTCAAGGATCCAGGATCCTGAAGAGGTCCCGCAAAAAGCAACTCCTCCTCCACCAGATGCACAAGTAATCAACTTCATCTCCGGAGACTTAGATATATGTGGTACTTCGTTCTCCTCTGCCAAGAGACATGCCAAAGAGACCAAATTGGAGAACGGGGAACGCCCAGTTATATCCACCACCGTGACGACTGAAAAAGAATTTTCTTTGATGAAGAAGATAAAACAAGCATACAGGATCCTTACCACGATGGTTTGATTGTAACTTTATTTATTGCTAACCATTATGTGCGCAGGATCCTAGTCGATGGTGGAAGCTCAGTCAACATCGTACAACATGATGTACTCCAGAAAATAAATATCCCAGACTCGGAAATCATCCCAAGGACGTCAGTGCTGGTTGGTTTCAGTGGTGAAACCAAGAAAACGATGGGGGACATATAACTCCCAATCTACATTGAAGGGTTAAATTCTTACTAAAAATTTTGTGTTATTGACAACTTGTCCTGCTGCAATGGTATCCTTAGCAGGCCCTGGCTACACGGAATGAAGGTTGTAGCCTCTACTTACCATCAATGCATCAAGCTACCAACTCCTTGGGGAGTAGTAAGGATAGATGTGACCAAGTGGAAGCGAAGAATTATTATTCTTCATCCATGAAGCTGACAGCTAAACAGACGATAGCATAGCAACCACAGATATAAAAGAGGTATCCTTGAACCCTGAGGATCAGACATGAAAATTTTCCTAGAATCCAGTATCCCTAATGAGATCGAGGATGATATAGTATCCTTCCTAAAGCAACGAAAATCCACATTTTCCTTCAAACATTCAGACATGACAGGTATTTCGAAGGAGGTAATTACTCATAAGTTAGGCCTTGATTATTCTATTAAACTCGTCCATCAGAAGCGAAGAAAATTAGCTCATGAGAGGAACACAATCATAAAGAAGAAGTTGAAAAACTTCTTAAGGCCGGTATGATCAGAGAGGTTAAGTATCCTCTCGATGGTTGGCTAATGTGGTTGTTGTTTCAAGAAAGAATGGAAAGTGGAGGGCGTGTGTCGATTCCACCAATTTAAACAAGGCGTGCCCCAAGGATCCTTTCTCGTTACCACATATAGACTCCATGGTGGATGCAACGGCAGGCCATGAGATGCTTACCTTTATGGATGCTTCCTCTGGATTTCAACAAATTCAGACAGAACCATCTGATCAAGAGGATAAAACATTCATGACTCCTACTGGCATATACTGTTATATTGCTATGCCATTTGGACTAAGAAATGCTGGTGCAACTTATCAACGACTAGTCAACATGATTTTCAAAGACCATCTCGGGAAAACCCTGGAAGTCTATATAGACGACATGGTTGTCAAGTCCAAGAAGGCCGAATATCACCTTAAATACTTGGAAGAAGCATTCAATATCCTTGACCAATATAACATGAAACTTAATCCATCTAAATTCCATTTTGGTGTTAAGGCGGGAAAATTCCTTGGCTATATGTTCACTAAGAGGGGTATAGAAGCAAGTCCCGAGCAGATAGAGGCCATCATCAACTTGAAGTCTCATGTGAATGATAAGGATGTCCAAAGGCTGACAGGAAGAATAACAGCTCTCAACAGATTCATTTCCAGTTCCTCAGAGAAGTGCAAAGAATTCTATGATATCTTGAGGAAGAATAAAAAGTTTGAATGGACTCAAAGGAATGAGGATGCACTAAAGGCTCTTAAGGATTATCTATCCTCGGCGCCTTCTTTGATGAAGCCAATTAATGGTGAGCCGCTGTCTCTATACTTAGCCGTATCAGGTAATGTAGTTAGTGTTGTTCTGGCCAAGGATCATGAAGGACAACAACACCTGGTATATTACGTAAATAAAAGCCTTATAGATGCAGAGATAAGGTATTCTCACCTTGAAAAATTAATTCTTGCTTTGATTATGGCCTCAACCAAGTCGAGACACTATTTTGAAACACATACTATTATTTTAAGAACTAATTATCATGTTAAGAATGTGCTTAGAAAGCCAGAATTGTCAGGAAGGATGGCCAAGTGGGCTGTGAAGCTGAGTGCATATGATATTCAGTATGAGCCCAGAACAGCCATTAAGTCACAAACTCTTGCAGACTTTGTGGCTGATTTCAGTAGTGACATGCAGAAGGAAGCTGATCTAGAGATTCAACAACTAGAAGAAACCAAGGATCCTTGAATTCTCTTCACAGATGGAGCATCAAATGTAAGAGGAACATGATTAGGTATCCTACTGAAATCGCCACAGGTGGACATAATACCCCAGTCCATTGCATGTGCATTTCAAGCCACCATCAATGAGGCAGAATACGAAGCACTTATCGCAGGTTTACTCTTAGCCAAACAAATGAGGATCAGGTATCTTCAAGTTTATATAGATTCTTTACTTATAAGTAACCACTTTAACAGCTCTTATACTGTGAAAGGTGAGAATATGATCAAGTATTTAGAAATTGTGAAGGCATTAGAAAAATCCTTCGAGTTGTTTAGCATAATGCAGGTACCAAGAGAAGAAAATGCTGGGGCAGATGCCTTAGCAATTTTAGCATCATCATTGAAGATCCCGGATGATGTAAAGATACCTATCATTCATATATTGTCTCCGGAAATTGGAGAACAAGAAGCTGTGGAGGTAACAATGGATTGCACATAAGAGCTTAAGGATCCTTCATCCTCTCCAAAATCAGGATCTTGGATCCTTCCAATTAAAAAATTCCTCCAAGATGGAGAAATCCATACATTGGAAAATCCTAAAGCTTTCAGATTGAAGGTATCACAATTCATTATTTTACAAGATATTGTATATAGAAAATCTCTTGCAGGTCCCTACTTGAGATGCATCGAGGATCCTAAAATACAAGAGGTACTCCAAGACTTTCACGAAGGCGATTGCGGCAACCACACAGGGGGAAGAGAATTATTCTCTAGGATACTTACGACTGGCTACTTCTGGCCAACAATGAAGAAGGATGCAATGGAGTACTCAAAGAAATGTGATGCTTGCCAAATACATGGAAACATCCTTCATCAGCTAGCAGAACCAATGTATCCTATATCCTCCTCATAGCCTTTCATGTAGTGGGGGATGGATATTGTTGGCAAGCTACCAAAGGCACCAAGCAGAAAGGTCTTTATGCTTGCTATGACAGACTACTTATCTAAATGGCTTGAGGCAGAAGCGTTCTTTCAAGTCCGAGAAAGGGAAGCTATATCCTTCATTAAAAGAAACATTATAACTAGATTTGGTATCCCATCTGAAATTATTTGTGATAATGGATCCCAGTTTATTGGGAAAAGAACTACTAACTTTTGTGCCAGTTGGGGCATCAAGATGATTACTTCCACACCGGTTCACCCTCAAGCCAATGGCCAAGCAGAATCAAGTAACAAGATCATCATCAATAACTTGAAGAAGAAACTAGGATCCAAGAAAGGCAAGTGGGCTGAGGTGCTTCCTTATGTTCTTTGGGCTGATAGAACAACACCAAAGAATGAAACAGGCCAAATACCCTTCTCATTGGTGTTTGGATAAGAAGCAGTAATCCCTACAGAGATGGTGGTTCCTACAGCCAGAATAAGAATTCGTGATCCTAAAGCCAACAAAGAAATTCTTCTCGAAGACTTGGATACCGTTGAAGAGCTGAGAGATCTAGCCAAGATCTGGATGGCGGCTATCAACAAAGAGTATCTGGAGCATACAACAAGAGTATAAGGATCAGAAGATTTCAAGAAGGAGATCTGGTCTTGAGGAAAGCCTTCCAAAATACAACCAATCCGGCAGATGAAAAGCTAGCACCTAAGTGGGAAGGTCCCTATCTGATCGAGTCGGAGGCAGGAAATGAGGCATATAATTTGCTCACTATGGAAGGCAACAGGTTACCAAGGGCATTGAATGCTATTCATCTCAAAAAGTACTTTTTCTGATCAGGATCAAGGATTATGAAATTGGATCAAGGATCCTAAAATTGGTAATATCTATTTGATCACTTATCCCTTTCAGATTCTTATTAATTTAAGGATAATATATTCTTAACATTTTTTTTCCAAGTTTTCAATAACAATGCAGGATACTAGTAAGATGTTTAATGATCAAGACGTTGGCCACCTCTTCTTCACATTTAAGGTACTTTACTATTTCCTTTGGCCTAGCCCACGATTAAGGTATGAACCCTGATGCTCATATCTTCCAAGGTTTAAAGGTTTTCACCTTTCTTATAAATTAGAGTTTCTACACTCTCGCCTGGAGCGTACATTATCCAACATATACTCCGGGGCAGCGGGACCAGTACACGTTTAGTGGCTGACAATTTCGTTGTCTTTGGCTATATGGAGGATCCTACGTTATATGGTAGACGTACCATACCACCGGTTTATAACATTTTCATGTTATATCAAGACAAAGGTTTCTAACATTTTCATGTTAGCTAAGGTTTTGGCGTTTTCACGTCAATCACGTTTGGGCTAAATCCCGGTTTGGGCGAGTCCTCAGTAACATCCGTATCTTTGGGCCAGTCCCCAGTTTGGGCTTGTCCCCAGTTTTGGGCTTGTCCCACAGTTTTTGGGCTTGTCCCCAGTTACACGGGCTTGTCCCCAGTTTATTTATGGGCTTGTCCCCAGTTTGTTGGGTTTAATCCCAGTTATAAGTTATTTGCATCAGGTATCCTTAATTTATTTTTACAAGGATCACAGAAGAATCAACGCTTATGGTAACTTAGGTTTAATTAGATCTTATGGTTGACTTCTACTTATCAATTTACATTTACTTGGCTAAGATTTTTATAAATCTTTTTATGAGAGGATTCAGAATCCTTAATTTATTTTTACAAGTATATTTTATCCTTAAAACTTTTTACTCAAGAGTATTTCCTAAAACTTTCAACAAGACTAATGCTATATCAAATCTACTTTAAGAATATTAAATAACACGTAAATAGCCAAAAGATTTAAATTATTATTAATTCACTTGGACTTACCCAAAATCCTTAACCCGGATTTCATCACACGAAAAATGGACCATCCACTCGGGTTAAGAAAGTGATACTAACTGTTCAAAGAGTGCAGGATAATAAAGACAGGGGCATCAAATGTTTCATCCCCACAAACAGAGGATCCCTCCACCTTTGCTATCCTTGATAATTGTCTAAAGGATCAGGGATCCTTCATCCTAGTTACTATAATCCATTACAGACCATTATCCAATATCCATAAAAACATCATCAAAATAAAATGAAAAACGGGCTCAGGCCTTGTCTTTAATATCCTTCATCGCCCGCTTAAGCAGCTTCTTCACCGTCTACTGCTCCCTTCCCTTTATCAGTCTCAACCGCCTCCTTCGCTCCACTTGTCCCAGCATCATTTCCTTTAGCCATCTCAGTATGCTCTTCACCACCAAGCTCCACCAAAGCCTGCTTCCACTTTTCCACATTCCAAGCCGATCTATCAAAAGCAGGATCAGCAGCTTCGGCAACCATCTTAATCCTAGACTGCAACACCGATCTTGTAGCCCACATCTTCGCCTCCTCAGTGGCTTGCTTCACCTCCTCTTGGTTCTGAGCTTCTGTGGTGGAAATCTGATCCTCCAAACGCTTCTTTTCCCTGGTGAGTTGGGCTAGAGCCTTGTCCTTTGCCACCGTTGCACTTCCCATTCCAGTTAGGCTCTCCCCAAGTTGTCCCACGATCTTTTCATAGTGATCACTGGAAGCATTCACAGCCCGTACCAAACAATTATGCAAAGTTAGAAAGATACTTGATTCTTATTTGAAAAATAACAAGATAAAGGATTCTTACACCGATAATCATGTCAACATGATTCTCTGGCTCTGAAGATCTTTTCCTCTTGGAAGCTACCGATTTGGCTCTATTGGTTGCAGTTCTTGGCTCAGAAGTGGTGGCTGCCTTTAAGGCTTCTTTTTTGATGGTTTGAGGAGTTATTAGACTATCAATGTCCTCCGGGGAGAACTTGTTGACGGACTTTGAGATTTCTGAGCACCTATAAGAACAAGAAACAGATAAGTATTTTACTTTATTATATTTATTATACAAATATAGGTATTACTTGACATGTTGCTGTTGGAATCCGAGGAGATTTCACAAAAAGCCTCGATAAATTTGGCTTGGAAAATTCGGACTTCGGAATCCAGGGAAAGAAACTTTTTTGCTTTATCTTTTGTTCTAGGTAAATTCCCCAAAGAAGCAAAGTTATCCACTATAGAGAAAAATAAACAAAAATAATCAGTTATAGGAAGGTTCACTTATCCTAAATCTTTCCTTTTTTAAGGATCTCGAATCCTACCCTTTCTAACCCCCTTTAAAGATAGATCGACCCCACCAGGGATGGAGTTTCGTTTAACAAAGAAGAACTAATTCCTCCAGAGGGAACCATTCAAGGTTACTTTAGAGATCAGAATGGGCTGTGTAGGTTTGGACTTCAAGACAAATCGGTTTGAGCCATGGGTGGTTAAACTATAAAGGTACGATAACTCTGGAACACTAAACTCGATGTTTTCCTCCTCTATCATTCTCTCAACGGTACATAAAATCCTACAAATCATCGGCATGGCTTGAATATAAGACATCCCGGTGGTGTCAAAGAAACTTTGAGTAAAAGAGGGGAATGAATATGTATAGCCGATGAGAAAAGAACTAGCAGGGAAGCAGATCCAAGTCTTTGAATAGGTATCGCACCGAATCAAGGAATCGAACGACCGGAAAACGGTTTTCGACTGGAACAATGGACGGAGTTCATCGATTTCAGGATCAGTAAACTTGCAGATCTCCATGGATGGGTTGGTTATAAGGTTTTGTGATTGCATCTTCGATAACTCAGACTGGTCAGAATTACCAGATTGCTCAGAGTGGTCAGCAGGAGGAGAAGAAGAGGCGGTAGACATTTTTTCAAAATATTAGTTAAAGAAAAGAAAGAATGTAGGAAACAGGATACCTGTTCGGGTGCCAGGTTGTGTGGTTATAAAAGGAGTGTCGGCATGTTTTCGGCCCAGAGGGTTTGGCCCAAATTGTTTATAAAAGCTTGAGTTCTCGGCCCATTAGGTTTTCGGCCCAGATCCAAGGTTTTTGAAGTTTAAAACGCAATGTATGGGTGCATTATTGGTTATTATACTCAAATCCAATTAATACCTTTCTTAATTCTATTCTCAAACTATCTCTGCAACCATCACCTTCATAATTGATCATCTAAGTTGTTGATATTTACTAAAGGTATATGAAACTTTGATAAAATTGTTCTCGAGTCACTGCTAATCAATTTATGGATTTACGAATATTATTTGTTTAAATGGTTGATTGATTTATGATATTGGATTATGAAGCATGTTTGTGATGGATGATTAAAATTTGTTTGATGGTGTTGTAAGTTTATCTTGAGTTGCAGGTTTCAGTGTTAATGGAGGTTTGGGGTTTTTGGGAAGATGACTCAGAATTCAAGAAGAAACCCAAGGGAATTAAGGACCTAGAATTTTAAAGATCTCAGGATCTAGGGTTCTCGGGTTTAGTTGACCGAATACCCTTGGTCAACTAGAGAACTTCTGAGATCAACTGAGATCTCAAGGGTTCTCGGCCAAACTTTGACCGCATCTGCTGTCAAGGGTCCTTTGCGAATAGAGAACTATTATGTTGGACCGAAAACTATCATTGTTGACCGAAATCACTTAAATTGGCCGAAAACTCTTCATGTTGACATAAACTTAATACTTGGACAGAAAACATCTTTTAATCTGATTATTATTATTATTTGAAAATATTACAGAAAGGGGTTTATGTTTTTAGTATTTATATATTTGGTCCCCAGACTATAATCAAGTTATCCATCTTACAAAATATTAATGTCAAAAGATAACTGATTATATACTTAAGTGAATATATCTTTAACTTGACTCGTTTGTTGCAGTCATGGCTAATCAAGCACCTTGAAAGTTTGTAAACACACATAATATTACTGGATGCCTTTTTGATCCTCCTCTAGCTCACAAGGAGTTTAAGTCAACGATAGTGGGGCTAAACACGTGCAGGATTTCTCACGCTTTACGAGAAAATCCCGTTATCCGTAAGAAGATGGTGACTGATTTCTGGAACCATGCCTCTATTAATCAAAGAGGTGCTCCGGGAGCTGTTGTTATTGAATCAAAGATCCAGAAGAAGCCTATTATCATCTCTAAGACCATCATTCGTGATGTTTTGCTGTTCAGGGATCAACTTGATTACCCTAAAGAGTATTCTACGAAGGCAATTGCAAAAATCGTGCAAAGAATGGGATATTAGAGAACCAACCCTTCAGCCATTAAGAAGCTATTTCATCCATACTGGAGGTTCTTGATTCACACTTTCTTCACGTGTGTCTCAGGACGAAAAGGGGGTTCTGATGAGATTAGCCACACACAAATGTCTGCCTTAGTTTCTTTGATCATGGATTGAAACTACAATTATTCCAAGTTTGTGTTCGATGAAATGATAAGCAACCTCAAGGGGAAGAAGAATGAGATGTTCTTGATGTAACCGAGATTCTTACAGATGATTTTCAATTCTTATTATCCTGACTTGAGTAGATCCGTAGAGACACTAGATTTGAAGGCTATGGGTCCCAATACTTTTGGGTTGATGAAGAAGTCGAGAAAAGGAGCCACGATAGTCTATCAGGGACTATATCAGTTGGTAAAGTTTGGAAAGTTTGCTGAAACCGAGGCTGCTGCCGTTACTAGTGCTACTGTCGCTGAGGAACATGTGATTTCAGTTCAAAGACCTACAACTTCCTTTGTAACCATTTCTGATGATGATGAGTCTGATAGTTCTCCACCACAACATATGGATACTGAACACCAAGTAGAACACACTGTACCTACTGCTGAACAAATTAAAGATTTTGAAACTTTCATAGAGAAGCTCCAGGTTGAGTGCATTGGAGCCTCCTCAATCATTCGTTGTGACACATAATGAAGATAATACTAAAGAAGAGCCATCCACCGATTTTATTCCACGTAAACGACGAAAGAAAGATCCAAGACCGGGTGTGCAAGCTAGTGATCTTATACCAACCACTCAACCAACAACTACTGAGCCTGTTACCATTGAAGCTCAAACTTATCAAGGGCCATCTGTTGTAGCCCAACAAACTCAAGATCAGATTTTTGATGACATTACACAAGAGTTTGAGTTCTAGGACCATGTCCACTCTATCGCTGAACCATCTGGATCGTCTGATCCGACTGGTCAAGAAAGTTCAGCTGCTGTTGAAAATATTGCTCACATCCTCTCCATGCAAGAAAAATTTATTCAAGATAAGGGCAAGGAGATTGCACTAGAAGCCAAACCATTTGATGTACATGCCTTACAACGCAGAGTCTTTGAGCTTGAGCAAGACTCTGTGGTGAAGGATGTATGAATTCAGGTGCTTGAGGCCAGTAACATTGACAAAGATTCAAAGATTCAGGAGCTTCAAGCAAACATGGGTGGTCTTACTGCACTATACTTGGATCTCCTACAAATGCTTATAAAAAGATTTGGAGATGACTTTAAAAGTGGTAATGATAGTGGTGAATCGAATATTGGTGATAATCTAGATGCACCTGTTGATAGCGGCCAAGTTTGCGCCCGACCTCAAACATCGATACCTTTGCGCAACTGGAAAAATAGTTAGCTGCTCCACCAAATACCGCAGAGCAGATGGAAAGGATAAAGAGATGGATATTGATTTGAAAGAACTCCAATCAGAATGTAGTGTCTTCCGATCACCCTGAAAAGTTCGTCATGGAGATTCAAAAGGGTTTCTCTGACAAGTATGGTGATCATTTTGGAGTCGTTTCTTGGGGATATGGTAATGATAAAGGAATGTGGTAGGTCAAGAGTAAATCTGGGAACACGGAATACTATAAAAAGATGAAATATTTCGGTTCGTGGACAAAAGTTGACTTAAGTGACTTGATACACGCACCTTTCCATAACCAAAGCAATGATCCAAATGCCGTTAATTTCTGGAACTACTTGAGCAACCAGGTTGAAAGAGGATTCCCCAACATTCCTACTGCTGAGCCTTCCTAAAGAATGCAAAGGGGGTACGTGATCCTCATACTAACAAGACAATGCTAAACGTGATGTGGCCACCGGCTAATAAAGTGACGTCCATTTTGATCACCAAGAGATTTCCTGAGGGTGCTTTTGATGAAATGAAGTTTTGGACTTATGATGGTGAGACGGCTACTGTCATTATAAGACTAAATAGAGGACAGTATCTTATTGTTAATCCAAGAGATATACTGAAGTTCGGTGAAAAAGATATCAAGACCCTTAGCGGGTTTCAGATGGTGGCTGAACCACTCTTTGAGCCGGTTGCTAAGGATTATACTAGAATGGTGGGGTCAATCATACGAACAGGCTTATGGATAGGCGCTTACAAGGAAGCTGATGCTGATGTACTTGAGCACGAGTAAGGATCAAACAGTAAACCAAGGGGGAGATTGTTGGGCTATGTTTAATGGTTTATGCTTAATGTACTTGGGCTTTAGTTTTGGGCTATATAATGTAAACCGAAATCTTTTGATTTCGGTGGGCTTGATGCATGGTTTGGGCTTAGGGTTTGTTGGTGTGTTATACATATTATGTAACTTGGTTATTAGATGGTTGGTCGTGGTTAGACAGTGAGAGACGAGAGAATATACAAGGGCTAATGCGCACGACGTTTAATAGAACGTCGTGTTTTGAAGCCATCTTGTGTGTTTTATTGTGTTTATTTGTGTTAATATTGAATCGATCCGTTTTTAGATTCCGCCTAACAACGGGTTTACGTGATATCACATTGAAAGATCCTTCTCCGTGACTTACAAATTTATTTCCATTAATCTGATTATGCATTTTGAAATTTAAACATAAATTATGCAATCGTGTAATGGTGTTTACTCGAGAGACTATGAACAAATTTGACTTTCAATTAGACATGAGTACATTCATTAATGCATAGATTAAACATCTAGTATTGTTTATATTTTAAATAGCCTATTATGTACATCAAATAACTATTATTATTATTATTATTAAGGTTAATATTTACTTATTAATCCATATTTATTACATAAAGCGTTGGGTATTCGTTGACATTGAATTAGTTTTACAATATATTAATTTGCTAATATACGACATATTACCTGAACATCTAATATTGTTGGTTGTTGAGGTGGACATTGCATGAAGGTTGCAATTATGAACAAATAAGGTTGTTTGAGAAAATAGGTTGTAACATAAGTAGCCATGTAAGTTGATATATGACTACTAAAGTTGGTTTTTGCATATCAAACATGGCCGTGGAAGTTGGTTGCATACTCTCCTAATGATGTTCTTTCAAGTTATGTTAATTTCACTATTGGGTTCGAGTGACTTTATCTATACGAAAATTACTCAAATGGGAATTTTTTTTGGACAAAAAAGAATCCCTTGAAAACATAGGGTAAGAATATATTAAAATCTCTAATTAAGTTATTTCTGATCAAATTTGTGATGAAATAAACAAAATAAATAATGCTTTTTGAACACTAATGTGACAAGCTAAAAATCATTATTTTGTTAACAACATATGATTTAAAAAATTTGAAAGCAAACTTGTCTTCAAACAACATTTCTAACAACATACAAGAGGTGACCTTTTGATATACATTCCCACGTACAACACCAATTACAAGTAATTATTAACTTGAATGTTCATCACGTGTAAAAACAATGCTAAGAATAACTATAAGAACAAAGATGGCATTGAAGCTCAAAAATATACTTTTTTTTATTTGAGAATCACTTTCAATAAAATGTTTACAAAAAAAGTTAAGATAGTGAGCAAGGTTTTTAAGAAGGGTGTGTGTATATATATATATACTAGTAAAAACCCGCGCGATGCGTCGGCGACAACAATTGCCATCGAGGTACTCCTTTCTGATAGTTTATGAGTCTTCTTGTGATATATTGTATAGTATTCTTGTTAGTTTCTTAATTTAGAAACGACTCGATACAAATACGTTGGCCACTAATTTGATTTACAAATAAGTTAGTATACAGTTATCATGTGTAGTTTAATGAAACTTATATATTGATATGAAAGATAAAACAACATAAACACAGGTAAAACTACAACAAAAAAGAAATTAAAAAAAAACAACATTGGCTTTAATATTTATCAATAAACACAAAATACCCATTTGACCCATACGCAACCTCGCCTTCTCAACTTTTGGGGTACGAAACTTCAATCACGAGGTACGAAGATGATTGTGCAAACATAAAATCACCAGCTAGAACCGCCACTCATGTATCTTATAGCTGATGAACAATTTCCTAGCCTGCATATGGAAATAATAAACGCTTACTTTATAAAATCTTTAAAAGGGGATTGTGTGATATTAACGAATTCCTATGCACCATGGGCATGCTTAGTTTCTATTTACTACAGCTTGTTATCAGATTCAATATGCACCCTGGGCATTTCAGTAAATGTTTGTAGACAGGTTATTTAACATTTAAGATCAGATTTGTTCCCGCTATAATTCGAGTCACAATAAGTTTCAAGTTGTATTTTAGGTAACAAATTTCTTACAGATTAGGATCATTTGGCTGCAACATGTTTCATATAGAAAGTTGTGGCACATAATTAAACAGGTTTGTTGCTCAGGTATTTAAGTAATTTTTAACGGTCCGCATTCTGTGACGGGTCAGATCTACTAATACAGGTCGTTTCAGATCTGCTAACACAGAATAAACTGCTCATATTCAAATCATACGGATACCTTTTTAACACGACCTGTTTTGACCCGAAGAAAATAGATACATTTCTAAAACGCCCCCCTTTAACACGAACAAAACCGATACCTTTTTAAAATGACCCCTTTTGAGGCAAACCAAACTGATATCTTTTTAATACGGACCGTTTTGACCCGAACCAAACCAATATCTTTTTAAAACGACCTGTTTTGACCAAAACCAAACCGGGCTAAACCGAATAATTCGATCGAGCCAATATGAAAAATAGAATACTAAACCAAACCAAACACTTTGTTTTAAAGCGGCATGTTATAACTTAATATATATCTAATTTTTATACCACATATGACCAATTTTTTAAAACCCAGATTTTTACACCTCTGCAACTACAAATTCAAAACCAAAATATTTGTTTGCCAAATTAGCCTTGCTTTCATATGTTGCTTTCATAATAAATAATCTGATGTTGCCAAATTACCAGCACTGGTTATGCATCCGATGTTGGCTTGCGCACGTACTGGTAACGATTAGGTATGTAACGGCATTGGTTGCGCGTCCGATGCGGCGTTACGCTCGTAACGGTTAGCAATGTACCGACACTGGTTACATGTAATAGGTCTGATATAGCTTATGACTGTAATATTTTTATATATTGAACTTACATGAAGTTTGGCGGATCCGTGTGTTGTTGTTGTCAATGAAAGTAAATGCAGTTAACTTTATCATCACGATTTTTTGACAATTTTGCATTCCCATTCATGCATTAATTAACTTCAAGCGGTTTATTTTCTTGTCTAACATTCTTTCCTTTGCATTGTTTATCTAGGCCTCACACATTGATTAATTCGCCTGCACAATTGAACGTAACTTCAAGATTTATAGTAGTAGAAAAATACATATTTTAATTAAAAAAAAGGTAAAAGAACTGTAATAACTGGGAAAATACCAACAGATGGGAGGCCAGTTTTTGCTCCATTAACTTGAAGAATACGCTTCCGAATATCTGAAGATGTCTTCACTTCTGCTCCTTATGACATGCTCATCATATTTGCAAGTTGACCCGTTGAAGATGGTGCTTACATTAAAACTGTATCAACCCAATGGGTTTGCAAGTTGACCCGTTGAACCCAGTCGTTTAGTTTTTTTAAATGTTCTTATATAATAACTTGAAGTCGTTGCGAATAGTTTTGCTTCAAACTAAAAGTTTAAAAAATAAAATGGCATGTTAGTATGCAAAAAATGCAAATCTTTTTAGGTTAAACGGGTCGTACTCGTGTCAGCCTACAAACAAATGTAGGCTTGTTTAGGATTACGGGTCAGCTCGAGCTGGATAAATGTAGCTCAGGATTGTGCTCGTCTAATAAACAAACTGAATTCTAGGAACAGGTTCAAGCTCATTTAACTCTGCTCTATTCGAACTTTGTCATTCCTGTTGTACATTGTGCTTTTGCACATGTACAACTCTTAAATTTAAGAGATTGAGTGAAATTACCTTTGTGTCCTTTCTATATGTATATTAAGATAGTATATATATATATATATACACATATATATGTTCATCTTCTAGCTTTGTGGTTTAACTACGTGATTTTAATTTGTTTTCAGGTCTTGTAGGCAGATTATCATTATGCACTTCTCTTTTCACATTAAGTACCTTAGCTTTACTCAAAGTGTTCTAATATAAATATACCATTGATATCATAGACATCGAAGACCAAAAGAATCCTAAGCTATTAAAAAATAAATTTATGCTTTGAAACCATTAATATGAGGTTTAGAATATACTAGACCCAATGCAGCTTACACACGGAGCATAATCATGATACAAGTACTGAGAATTTTGAATAACAAAAAATTAGCTTTCAAAAAGTAACCGATTTAATCTCTTGAATCCAAAGTATCCACTAGAATCCAGTTAGATGTATTGAAATAGAAACCTGCAGTAACGAAAATCTTAGGTTAAGAAATTTAAAGAATATTTATTTTTCAGATAATTTTGGTCGAATATATATGTTGAGTAATAACAGTTTAATACCACTTATAACATCCGGCCCCTCACACCACCAATATTGTCCACTTTGCCCACAAAGAGCTCACGTATTTGTTTTTGGTTGCCCAGGTGGAGACTTCCCAGGAGGTCACCCATCCTGCTACTAATTCCAGCTGAGCACGTTTAACTGTGGAGCTCTCCTCTCGTCCACTACCGTTAAGCCCAAAACGCGTTGGTGATTTAAGATGCAGGACATTTACTTATGAACTAAGGATCTCTCTTGTCCACGTCCGATGTGGGATTTACTTGTAAGGCCCCGGTCCCGGTTCCCTACATTGACGTTGGATTTATTCATAAACACAGTTTTAAATAGAGTGAATTAAAACTTTTGGCGGAATATAAAAACATCAAACATTCATATTAAAATCTTTTCTATAAACTTTCAAATTATTTTAACATAAAGCATAACTTTTCTTCACTAGATGCCCATCAGCTCAGTCCATGCTATGTGCCCCCCTCAAGCCAGCTTCTTTATCCTATTTGTCTGTGTGCATACTAAAAGTCAGCTATGCTTAGTGTATTCTAGTTAATCAGGCAGTATACATTACATTCATATATATATATATGTGTGTGTGTGTGTATACGTGCCCGTAGATACATATTACGTACTTAAGTTGCTTCTTTTATTCATACATACATACATACATACATACATACCTGAATTCTTTCATACTTACATTCTTTCATACTTTCATTCTTTCATACATTCTTGTATTAACTTACTTATACATACATAATTATCTCTACATTCAAAAGAGCCTTTCGCCCTATAACCTCACAGATATTATTAGGGCATGTTTCCTACATTCACAAATATTATTAGGGTATGTTCCCTACATTCGCAGATATTATTAGGGTCTGTTCGGTTTATTCGCAGATATTATTAGGGTATGCTCCTTACATTTGCAGATATTATTATGGCATGTTCCCTTCTTAACCATACAACCATACAATCATACATACATTTCTTTATATATATATATATATATATATATATATATATATATATTTATATACTTTAATACATGCTCTCAACATTTTCTATATCATTCTTATATAATTCGTATATCATCTATAAGGCATTCACATATCATACACTTACCACTCAAGGTAAGTGTATTAACTAATCACATCGAGTATGCACACAACCCTGAAAACATAACAAGGAAATATGGCTAGTAAATCACCTGGGTCCTGCTTCTTTCGGAATTGATTGTAACACATTTCTTCAGTTGGGCATGGCTAACTGTGTAATAATTATAAGTATCAATTAACTACCTCTAACTATATCATCTAATCGAATCATCATTCTAATCTAATCACCATTATAATCGAATCACAATATAATCAAATCGCAATTCTAATCGATTGACAGTTCTAATCGCATGACAATTCTAATTGAATAACCATTCTAATTGAATGACCAGTCTAATTGAATGACAGTTCTAATCGAATGACAGTTCTAATCGAATGACCATTTTAATCGAATGGTGGATTCTAATCGAATGATGGATTCTAATTGATGGAAGACTCTAACCAAATAGAATTCGATTAGATTAGTTTGCCCATTCGATTCGATTACTTTGCCCACTCGATTACTTTGCCCACTCGATTCGATTACTTTGTTCATTTGATTTGATTACTTTCCATTTGAATATGATTTTATTCCCATCATTTCCCATCATTCCTTTCGGCTTGTTTTGTCCGTCTTGCATAATAAATGAGCCTTGGACTTTAACCATATTGTTTCTTTGCACTAACTTGGTTCAAACGTTACCCGTTTATCTCGTTTCTTTCCAAATAACTTGTTTATATTTAAGTTTACATTTTTCTCACATGATTAGGTCCGATCTACTATCCTACCAAGTCCCACTAAAAACCGACTCCATTTACCCGTCTTTTTCATGAACCAAACACAACTCGTTTTACCTGAAACGAACCAACTAACCCGTTTACTAGCAAGTTCATTACTTTATAAATAATCGTGACCCGTTCTATTATCCTACCAGTTTTCATGCAAATCCGTACATGAAAAGTAAACATTTTTAACAAAAACGTACCTTTGAGGTTTATGTTCAAAATCACTCAAATAGACCAAAATCATATCAAACAAACTCCGAATTGAGTGATTCAAGCGGCCATAGAATCGTCTTGACCCGATATACAAACCCATCAGCACCCCGTTGACAGAAAACTCCGCTACATTCTCCGGAAAAGCTAAAAAGTTGCCGGAAAATTCCATTTTTTGCTGTTACGGTTTTTTTAATAAAAACCGGACTTCACGAAATCTGATCGAAGATTTGATCGGTGGGAATCTTCATTTATAGCCATGAAAACTCAGTTAAAATTTGAGACCGATCCGGCAGTTAGATCTCCAGGAATTGTCGTGTGTTTGTGGGTTATTTTATAAAAAAATGGGAATTTGTTAAAGGATGTGTTTGGAGGCTAGGATGATTATAAATGAGATGGTGGCTACATTTATAGGAAGAAGGTAAAGTTTCATGTTTAACTTTTCATCTAATGACACTTATTCCCCTCCTACTTTAGATAATTACATTTATCTTCTATAATTTAATTAAACACAATTTCTTTAAATACCGCTGAAACGTGGGATGTTACAAGTTTAATGGATCATGAAATTACAAACTAACCTATCTCAACCACCGAAAATTACAAACTAATCATTCTCATGCCGCTGCACTATGTAGCCTCATCCTTTCATGCATGTTCAATTAGGACATCTTGATAATCACATGTCCTTCTCGATCATCTCTGCTTTCTCATCGTTCGCTTCGTTACTCACGATCCCAGCAAGTTCCCTTATGGAGTTAACTATTGCAGGCATACTACTTGTCTTGACTTATTCTAGTTGGCTTATCTTCGTTTCTTTCTTGTTGCTTCCACTTGGATTTCCCAGTTTGGGTTGCCTTTGATGCTTCAGGAACACTGTGGCATTGTAGTGCGAAACAATTGAGCAACTCCCTTAGTGTATATGACTACAAGCTACAAGTGTGATCCTTATTCATAACTTTCTAAAGTCGAAGTCCTACTGCTTTCGTTTATCGCTTTGTCACACCTACTTAAAACAGGTGTCTGGTTGGCACGTGTCTTACCACAGCGTCTAGTACGACATCCTCGTGCCCGTCCCTTTCTATCAGTAATCTTTCTTGTCTCTAAGGAAACACAAAAGTTATCACTCTAGGGATTATTTAGCACATGAATCGTAAGGTAAGTAGCTAATGACAGTGGCCAAGTGTAATTAACTCTTTACATTACTCCTCAGGTCCTACATACTTCCCTTTATGATTTCACTTGTCCTAGTTTCTACTACTCACACAATCATGCAAACATACATATAACCCATATTCTTATCCCTAGTAATTAAGCTAGCATACACACATTCTTTCATTAACATTTAAGATAAATTCATACATTCTTCTACTTTCTTTTAACATGCATATACATATATTTCTAAATCTTTACATGAACTTAATCACGTACCTTACTGTTACAGAGCTTGCTTGAGTGACACATGGCTTTCTTGAACTAGCATATCTATCTTTTCTTCTCTAAGTCCCATTCTCTGTTCGAGTCTAAGAATGTAAGACGCTTATTTCTTTCGAACTTATGCTCTGATACCAACTTGTAAAGGCCTGGTCCTAATGCCCTACATTGACGTTGGATTTACTCATAATCACATTTCTAAATATCAGAGTGAATTTAAACTTTTTGCGGAATATAAAAACATCAAACATTCATATTAAAATCTTGTCTTTAAACTTTCAAATTATCTTAACATAAAACATAACTTTTCTTCACTAGATGCCAGTGAGCTCAGTCCATGCCATGTGTCCCCCCTAAAGGCAGCTCCTTCATCCTATTTGCCTGCGTTCATACAAAACGTCAACTACTGAGTGAGTTCTAGTTAATCAGGCAATATACATCACATTCATATATATGTATACGTGTCTATAGATACATATTACATACTTAACTTGCTTCTTTCATACATACATACATACATACATACATATATACATACATACATACATACATACATACATACATACATACATACATACATACATACATACATACATACATATATAAATTCATACTTGCATTCTTTCATACTTACATTCTTTCATACTTTCATTCTTTCATACTATCATACTTTCTTCTTACTTATGCATACATAATTATCTCTATGTTCCAAAGAGTCGTGCGCCGAATAACCACACATATATTACTAGGGTCTGTTCCCTACATTCGCAGATATTATTAGGGTCTGTCCCCTACATTCGCATACATTGTTAGGGTGTGTTCGCTTTATTCGCAGATATTATCAGAGTATACTCCCTACATTCCCATATATTATTAATTATTAGGGTATGTTCCCTACATTCGCAGATATTATTAGGGTCTGTTTCCTTCTTAACCATACAATCATTCATACATTACTTTATATATATATATATATATATATATGGGATGGTTCATGCGAGAAGTAAAGTTACAGCGAGAAGTGCGAGAAGTCAATCTGGACCACTCATTTTATTTTCAATTTTGAATCATTAAAAATATATGAAATGAGTATTAAAGTAATATAAATGTATTCTCTCTCCCGTTAATATATATAATTAAACCAATGCAAATTACACTTCTAACTATTATAATTAATCTAATCACAATAACTAAAAAGATTTAAAAATTAATAAATCCATAAAACAATAAATTAATCTTTACATTTTTTTACCTTAACTCTTGAATTCACCCTCCACGACTATATTTTTTTCCTATACCTCTGCAAAATTTTCCTACATATCTTTAATTTTTTCGTACACGTTTAAATTTGTTTCTTACACATTTTCAATTTCTTCATACGCATGCATTTTGTCCTGCACATCTTTAAATGTTTCCTACATATATATTATTTCTTCCTACACATATTTAATTTTCTCATACACATCTTAATTTCTTTCCTACACATATTTAATTTTCTTATACACAACATATTTTTTTTCCTACACGTCTACAATTTCACCGTACACTTTTTTCTTTGGTCCTACACATCTTCAATTTTTCCTACATATATTTAGTTTCTTCCTACACATCTTCATTTTTTTCCCTACACATGTTTAATTTTCCCATACATATCATGTATTTTTTCCTACACATCTTTTTTCTTTCCTACACATTTTCAGTTTCTTCGTACACAATTTTTTCCGTCTTACACATATTCAATTTTTTTTTTCAAAATAGCAATCGATGATGAAGATACTATTTTGCTTAAATGTTATAAATTAAAAACTTTTTATTGGTGAATAAACAACAAATTTAAATCTTACACTAACATATAATAAAATAAATAAATTGTAACTTATAAATCATAAATTTTGAGCTTTTATTTAGGGATAGATGAGATAAATTAAATAATGTATTATTTTTTCTACCCATACTACCATTTTCTTATATTTTTTAATGTCTTTCAAGTTTTATTAATTACAATAAATGCAATAATGTTTCAACCATTGATTAATAATCTAATGGTTGAGATCACTTCTCGCACTTATCGCTATAAAATCACTTCTGAAATGAACCTAATCCTATATATATATATATACACTTTAATATATACTCTCAACATTTTCTATATCATTCTTATATAATTCGTATATCATCTATAAGGCATTCACAAATCATATAATTACCACTCAAGGTAAGTGTATTAACTAATCGCATCGAGTATGCACACAGCCTCGAAAACATAACAAGGAAATGAGGCTTGAAACTCACATGGGTCCTGCTTCTTTCGGAATTGATTGTAACACATTTCTTAAGTTGGGCATGGCTAATTGTGTAATAATTATAGGTATCAATTAAATACTTCTAACTATATCATCTAATCGAAACATCATTTTAATTGAATCACCATTACAATCGAATCACAATTCTAATCGAATCGCAATTCTAATCGAAAGACAGTTCTAATCGCATGACAATTTTAACCGAATGACAGTTCTAATCGAACGACCATTCCAATCGAATGGCAGATTCTAATCGAATGATGAATTCTAATCGAACGGAAGATACTGATCGAATAGAATTCGATTCGATTACTTTGCCCACTCGATTTGATTACTTTGTTCAATCGATTTGATTACTTTCTATTTGAATATGATTTTATTCCCATCATTTTCCATCCTTCTTTTCAACTTGTTTTGCCCGTCCTGCTTAATAAATGAGCCTTGGACTTTAACCATATTGTCTCTTTGCACTAATTTGGTTCAAACATTACCCGTTTGTCCCGTTTCATTCCAAACAACTTGTTTATATTCAATTTTACATTTTTCTCACATGATTAGGTCCGATTTACTATCCTACCAAGTTCCATGCAAAACCGACTCCATTTACCCATCCTTTTCACATACCGAACACAACTCGTTTTACCCAAAATGAACCAACTAACCCGTTTACTAGCAAGTTCGTTAGTTTATAAATAATCGTGACCCATTCTATCATCCTACCAATTTTCATGCAAATCCCTACGTTAAAAATAAACACTTTTAACAAAAATGTACCTTTGAGTTAATCACTCGAATAGACCAAAACCATATCAAACGAACTCAGAATTGAGTGATTCAAGCGGCCACAGAATCGTCTCGCCCCGATCTACAAACCCATCAGCTAGCTATCGCCGGAAAAGCTGACAGTTGCTCGAAAATTCCATTTATTGATGTTATGGTTTTTCTGATAAAAACCTGATTTCCCGAATTCTGATCGAAGATCTGATCAGTGGGAATCTTCATTTATTTTCCATGAACAATTAGTTAAAATGTGAGACCGAACCGACGGTTAGATCTTCGGGAATCGTCGTGTCTTTGTGGGTTATTTTCTCAAAAACGGGAATTTGTTAAAGAATGTGTTTGGAGTCTAGGATGATTATAAATGAGATGGTGGCTACATTTATAGGAACAGGGTAGGGTTTCATGTTTAAATATTCGTCTAATGACACTTATTCTCCTTTTACTTTAGATAATTACATTGATCTTCTATAATTTAATTAAACACAATTCCTTTAAATACCGACGAAACTTGGGATGTTACAAGTTTAATGGATCACGAAATTACAAACTAACCTATCTCAACCACCGAAAATTCCACATCCCCGCATTTATTCATTTGGAGTCATGTCTATTTCATCACTTGAACCCATCACTTAATTTTCGTCACCACCCATGCCACTTGGAGCTGAAATGGGGACAACCGCTAACAGGTTAGTCTCCATAGACCTCTTCTTCTGTTCCTCGATGTTGATTTTCAGCCAACCCATAGCCACCATCAACTTCTCTAGTTCTTCTTGTCCTTGGCTCTCTATCGGAGCTTTCCATGAATTAATGCTTTTGCCTTCTGCCTGAATTTTTGAAAGCTCTTCACTTTTCTTCTTTTCAATCTCCAGCTGATTTGTCGCATATGTGAGTTGTGTGTTGAACTCATACACTGGCATTATGATGTGCATTGATAAGTTGGGTGGTGCTGGTATACGGTTCTGGGCTCTGTGAAAGAAAACGATTAAGAATACTTTCAACTAAAGGGTGCCCAAAACTGTATGCGTTCTTACGTGGAGAAAAAACTATGATAGACATTTCCACCCCGCACAAGATGCAGAGTTCACTTGCTTTCTTGAACAAGCCAGAACGACGTTTGGAGAAGGTAACCATCAAGTTGGTCTCCTTCTCCATTTTTTCCATTCGGATCTTTTGGCGACCTTTTGTCTTTATAAACCTCATTGTGGTTGTTGTAATAAAAGTTATCAGGAGTTTTATTTGATTGATTTGAGGAATGGTATACCAACGTCTAAGATACTTATATGCCTCACCTTGGCATACAAATTATACCACGTGCTGTATACACTATTAATGGTAGTAAATTCATTCCCATAATGATTTTTTTCCTTATTTCCATAAGAATCATGATTAATGCTTTATAACTTTCCATATGAATATTCTTGTGTATAACTTTTCGGTCAACATTAAATATTCCTCCCGAATTCGTTTTCGCGGCAAAAAAATCCATGGAGTAAGCACATATACTAATTAATTAAATATATGGTTCATGAACATGTTTATATGTTATACACTTTTCTATATATAACGCTAAGAAATAAATGAGTAGGTTATGATTACTTTAAATCAATACAATACATGTCAAATACGTTAAATTTACATATTGAGATTCGAACATGGCAATTTTATGAAACAAAGCATGGTGAAAGTAGAGCATACAAATATTTTGGTGAAGTTTTAGTAATATAAAACTTAATTGATTGCAATATATGTAAACATGGTTTAGGATATTGTACACTAAAATATTAATTGATTGCAATATATGTAAACATACATATTTAAATATTAATTATGTTTAATGTTTTGTAGTAGGTAAGAGTTTAATTATTTTAGCAAATATTAAATATCAACAATTTGACTCACAGTTGCATCCAAACAATGATGGTGAAAGTACTAATAACTAAAATTCACTAAATTTTCAATTGTGGGGGATATTAATCTGTGTCAAAACTCAATCTACGGTTAGAAGATAATGGAAGGTTATGCAATTCAATCATACGTATAAATGAGTTAAAAAGTTAATAAAAGTTGTAATTTTTTTGACATTTTTCACTAATCTCTAGTCCTAGTGACATACCCATACATACCGAAACCTAAGAACCAATCTTCGATTCTCGACTATGATAAATCGTTCAACGTTTGCATGTTGCAGTGAGATTAAAAGTTGCAACACCTTCTATTCAGACACAAACCAAACTCTTCCATAGATTGTCCCATAAAATTGATATTTAATATCGTATAAATGACGTTTACATTTTTTAAGAATTCATATGAGTGAATAATGGTTTAAATGTTTAGCGATTAATTAGAATCCCAATAAACAAGAGTCATTGGTTTAAGTGTTTAGTGAATGGTCATTCGATTCGATTAGATAGTCAATTTGATTCGAATAGAACCCTTATTCGATTAGATTTTCCTTAGTGGTATAACAATTTGTTCAAAGATTTTCTAATCGAATGGTGATTCGATTACATTATCCTTAATGTATTTCTGAAACTTTCTTTCCTAATCGAATGTAAGTTTGAGCACTTGCCATTTGGCATATTCTGCATAAACTATCAGTCTAATCGAATGGGCATTCGAACACATAGCCATTGTGATTGTCCCTTTAATTGAATGGCTCATTCGATTACTTGATCCTTGAACATTTTCCAACATAATCTTTCTAATCGAATGGGTATTCGATTACCCGGTCCTTGTCATATATCATTTTTATTTCTTTCCAATAGAATCCCAGTTCGATTACATGTCCTTTGACCTGTTCACATAATCATTAATCTTTCTAATCGAATATCCCATTCGATTACTTAGTCCATTCGAATTGAACAACCATTCGATTACATGTCCATTTCATTCGAATACAATACCCAAACTTCTAAAATATCTATATATTAATCTTTGAACACATCTCTGGGTTCATCTCCATCAAGTACAAAGATCTGGGCAATCATAACCCACATTCAACCATCTTTTCTTGGGTTTATTGACCCAAGAACAGTCCGATAGACCTAAAAATGCAACAACTATACAAAAACCGATAAAAACTCAATTAAATCAACATAAAGTGTCCTAATGATATCGACAACAAGATTATAACATCAAATCAGTCATAGAACAACATATGAATATCAAATCGGGTATGAAAAGTTATGTCAGAAACTGTTCTTGAGCCTAGAAATCAAGAACACGAATTAAAACACGAAAATAATATACCACGGGAAACAAATCCATGTTTGATGAAGATCTAATTGTGATGACAAAGGCATATTTGAGGATTGTATGTAAATCTGGGTTAGTTCTATGAAGGCGGTGGAGTTTTTTTTTGGTTTTAGAGAAAAAGTAAGAGAGAGAAAGAGTTTTGGATAAGATTGTGAGTTTGAAATGAAAGATATTTTGGGTTGACCTATAAATAGGGTCAGCCTATCTCGCGATAGGGTCAAACCGTCTCGAGTTATAAACGATTTTACACTCTCAACCCCCGAACTCTGAATATATTTACAAATTTAAACCCGCAAAATATCTACCCACCGAATCCAAACACCTAAGAATATACAAGATATATTTTTGTCGGGTCAACATTTAACAAGCATTGCATAGAGGACCTTGTTGTAGAAAATTAATCCTTTTAACTAGACACTTAAAAAGTAAGATTGAAAATAAAATAAAATAAGCTTTAAAAATAAAAATAAGATTTAAATAAAAAAAATAAAAATAAAAGTAAAAAATAAAAGTAAAGATAAAAATAAAAATAACACTAGAAATTGTTTTTAAGATGTAAATAAAAACAAAAGAAAAACTTAAGAAATCAAAAGAATTTGAAGTAAAGATGAAATTAATATTATATTAATTATATTAATCTTGGAGTTAATTAATTTACATAATTTAAGCAGCACATGTTTTTGATGAGAAAGATCTCGACATGGAATCACACTATCTATAACGTCCTAGATCACATTTCTATTTGGATATTATTGTGCCAAGAACCCAAAGTCGATTGTAGATATATTTTATCCACTTTAAACTTAACAAGTATTTTGATTTCACTGTGATACGTTAAGATATGAATTAGGCATAATACTTGTGTGGTCCCCTGTTAATCCAACATATTACAAACTACATCATACCTCAAGCATAGTTTGTGTTCATCAGTATCACTCCAAATTGACTCTGACCCCTAATGATTGATCCAAACATTTTTGAGCTTTTTTTTTAAATATTTTTGCAAACTTTCTTTCAAACAATTCTTAAATGTTGAACCATGGACTTTCTAGCCATACGGACTTACATTCCTTCATATAAAGTGTTTAGGACTTCTTGTTTGCCCCATGTTACGTGGTTCTAATGTACCCATTTTTGTTTGATAAATTATCAACATTTTGTTGTTGATTTTAAATACCTTTTCTACTTTAATGATTTTTGATTTTCAATATTTGTATTTAAAGCAAGAAATAACTTTTATTGTGACCAATGACTAACGGGCTCGCGTATGACTGACTAATAACATTTTTGCCTTCATCAATATGACTTATTTTGGAGTCGGCAACCACTTCATCAGAGTGTAACCACTAGCATAGGCGAGTATTTAAGTTTATATCACTGTGATATTTACTTATTTGTGTTGGTGCATAGTGTCAGTAGTTCAGTATCTAGCGTTTTGTATGTGTCTGTAATAGTGTTGAATTGTTTGATTTAGTATTTGATGTAATGTTACACAAGTTCGCCTGATGTAAGCGAACTTGTGGACAAGCGAAGTTAGGACAACTTCGCCTAACGTGTTAGGCGAAGTTGTCGAGGTGTATTTAACCTCAACGTACGGCTTGTTTTGTTAGGGATTCCAGAACGTGTTTGTGTGATTGAATATCACGTGTTGAAGTGTTGCAATACAACGTGTCTTATTAGTATTGTAACGTGTGTTCGTGGTTGGTTTTAACGTATTGTACGTCTTACGCTCGTATCGTGTTACGTAGGGATTCCACACCTACGTATTACGAGATACTCCTGTGTAGATCCGGCTGGGAACCTACAATTTGTCAAGCCTATTTACACATTAAAAATGATATTATTGGCTTTTGATCTACTCTTTTCGTGTGCTAGGATCATTAAAGACAATTTCTTATCATTTTCAAAAGGTCGGATCAATTTCTCAAAATTTTAGAATTTTAATTATCTGACTCCCTCTAAACAGGAGCACCCCTTAAACGAGAGAATATCTTTTTGAAGCTTTTTCTGGTTTTTTCTTAATAAGATATAATAAAATATAGAATATATAATATTTTTGTAAGTCAAGTGACTCATTTTTGTTTTTCTTAAAAAAATTTAAAATCTTTTTGGTGAGTTAAACTTAACTCGTTTTTTCCCTCTAAATTTGTGACATATTTGAAAAGTATTTATAATTTTCTATACAAAAAAATAAAAATAGAATTAAGGTAAAGTAATTTAAAAAAAAATAAACAAAACTAACATAAAATACTAAAAATAAAAATAAAGTAAGATAAAATAAGAGAATAAAGACAAACTTAAATTAAATTGAACTTTTAAAATAAAATAACCTAAACTAAGATAAAGCAATAAAAATAAAATAAAAATTAAAAATTAAAAATAGAAATAAAATTAAAATAAATTAAAAATAAAAATAAAAACTAAAATTAAAATAAACTTAATTTTGAACAGAGGAGATCATGCCCAGAGACTCAACAAGAAACAAAAATCGGGCACGATCAAAGGCTTTTGTAAACAGGTCCGCAAAGTTGTAATCATTGTCGACCCGTTCAATAGTGACAAGTTTGCGGTCATAACAATCACGAATGAAATTCATTTGGATGTCAATGTGTTTAGTCTTTGAGTGTTGGACCGGGTTATTGACAATACAAATTGCTACCCGATGGATCTTGAGTAAGAACATGTATGGTAGAAATCGGAGTGAGAAAAGGAGACGAGTCTTTGAACCCAAATTTCTGGACGATGTCTCGAACATACTTTTCTTGATGAGTTAAAATTCCGTCCTCCTTTTGTTCAACTTGAAGACCCAAAAAGAAAGACATCTCTCCTAACAAGCTCATCTCAAACCGGCTTTGCATGACCTCAGCAAACTCTCTACACAGTTTATCAAATGTAGATCCAAAGATAATGTCGTCAACATGCACTTGGACCAAGATCTGATCACCCTTCACCTTTTTGAAATAGAGCGTTTGATCGATAACTCCTCTTCTGTAGCCATTCTTTAGCAAATGTTCAGCTAAGGTAGCATACGAAGCACGGGGTGCCTGGTGAAGGCCATAGAGTGATTTATCAAGACGGTAAACGTAGTTTGGACGATCAGGATCCTCAAAACCTGGTGGTTGCTTCACGTAGATCTCCTCATTCACTTTTCCATACAAGAAAGCGGTCTTAACATCCATTTGATACACTTTGAAATTCATGTACGAGGCATAGCCCAAGAAGAGACGGATTGCCTCGAGCCTAGCCACAGGTGTATAAATTTCATCCTAATCACGACCTTCACATTGAGAGAAACCATGCACAACCAGTCTTGCTTTGTTTCTTGTAATTACCCCTTATCATCTTTATGTTTCCGAAAACCCATCTCGTCCCAATTGGTCTCTTGTTCGCTGGCATCTTGACCAACCTCCAAACATGAAGATTTTTGAACTGCAACAGCTCATCTTGCATAGCTTCAACCCACGAGTTTTCCTTCAGGGCCATTTTGTAGTCCTTCGGCTCAACCTGTGAAATAAAACATGCAAAAAGACATCTGTTAATAGTACCGGATTTACTCCTTTTTTGGATGCCAACGGATGGAGATCCTATAATGTTTTCTGTGGGATGACGTCGATGAATGAGAGACTAAGGAATATCTTCAACAATGGTGACAGGTTCTGCTTGAAGATTAGTTAGATTCACAATGGGATGAAAAATGTGAGGAGAATTTTCATGAACATTAGTGATTGATTGAATAGAGTCAGGTTGATCAACTCTATTCTCTTGTGAAATTTGTTCTTCCCAGAGACTTTCACCATAAGGAACAAAAATCGCATCGATAGGAGTTGATGAAGTATTTCCAGAGTTACCGGCAGTAGGATCATTAATGGCAGCAGCAGCTTGATTTTCTTCTTCTTGAGAGGGAGGTGTAACGACATACTCTACCACACCTGGAGCTTCTTGAGCATCTGCCATATGATCAGCTTGGTGTTGTTCCACATTGTCTGCAGACTGAAAGGAATCATCTGAGTCGGTGTCAGATACGTCTTCAACTTCAACCAGTTCAGTCGAATCAGCAGCTTGAGGAGCAGAACTATCAATAACTTGATTATTTTCTTGCACGGGATCGGGTGGTGGTACAACTGGTGGTACTATTCTATTGGAAGGCTCAGTAGGTAGGTCACTTCGAAGTTCAGACAAACGGTTGATAATGGATTGCATCAACAGAGGCTCAGTTACAGAAGATGGGACTTGAGTATTTACAAGTGGTGGAGTATACATGCCACGAAACTGTTTGAACAAATAATCATAATCAAACAACCAGTATTATTGAGCTCTTGCCAGTGTTTCCACGATCAGCTTGGTCTTCTTGTTGTACACACAATAAGCGGTGTTGTTAGCTGCATAACCAACAAAATAACACTCATCTGCCTTTTCAGCAAATTTTGGATCAGGCTAAGCACCAATATGGATCAGGGTGCAGGGACATCCAAATGTCTTGAAGTAGTTTACCTGCGGATTTGTCTTGTAGTATACCTCATAAGGAGTCTTTTTCAAGCGCTTATTGATTATCACACTGTTCTGAATGAAACAAGCAGCATTGATTGCTTCACCCCAGAAGAACAATGGAAGCTTGGAGTCTGACAACATTGTTCTAGCAGCCTCAATCAAAGTTCGGTTTCTACGTTCAGCTACACCATTTTGTTGTGGAGCGTAAGGTGCACTGAAGTGGCATTCTATTCCATTTGAACTGCAGAAGTCATTCATAGTCCGGTTGCAAAACTCCTTTCCGTTATCGCTTCTTAAACATTTCACCTTCATGTTTGCCTGCCTCTCCACCAAAGTAATGAACTTGATCATAAATTGGGCGGTTTCATCCTTGTGTCCTAAAAGGAATGTCCAGCTGAAACGGGTAAAGTCATCAGTAACCACAAGACAATGGGCTTTTTAGCCGATTGCCAATAGATGGATAGGACCAAACAAATCCATATATAACAGCTGAAGAATGGAAGCTATGGAGTTCATCGTCTTGGGCCTGTGAGGGAGCTTGTGTTGCTTGCATTTAGAACACGAAATACATTTTTCAATGCAAGAGAAATATTTAACAGGCAATCCCCTCACATGGTCGCATTTGACCAGTTTGTTTAAGTTTTTGAAATTTACATGGCCAAGACGTTTATGCCATAGAGATGAGTCGTTCTTCGAGGCCTTAGATACTAGACATGAAGCGGTCCTACGTGAGTAAGAACTATTCATATTCAATATATAAGCATCATTATGCCTCGGAATACGCATCAATATCTATTCTTCTGGGACTTTGAAACCTGGTTTGAGAATCAAGCATTCATTCTCAGTGAATAATGTGGAGTACTGTCGATCACAGATTTTTGAGACACTTAGCAAATTGTGGTTCAATTGCTCCACCAAATTGACGTCATCAAACGTCAGGATCCCATTCGACACTCTTCCACACTTTGTGATATTACCACCCACGTCTCCGGCGAAAGAAACGTGTCCACCATTAAAAGGTTTAACATCGTACAGTAAGGACTCGTCTCCCATCATGTGTCGGGTATAGCCACTGTCTAAGTACACAGACCTTCTTGACTGACTCTACACACATTAGCAAATTAATTAGACATAGGTTCCCGAGACTTAGTTGTCTCGGGAAGGTTTACCACACAATTATCATCTTTTATTGACGTGTTATCAATTATGAAGTTTTGGGACATGTCAGAATCAGAAGAACAGTCCTTAGGAGTCCATGCACGTGCAAGTTTCCTGGTTTTTGGATGATTTTCTTGACTGTCTTCTTCTTGGTTTTAAAACAAAATCCTCGGATTTCTCAATCCTTGGATTCCTTTTCTGATTTTCTTTTTGATGAATTATTAGACTTTTTCAGTCTTAGAATTCCTTTTTGTTCTCTCCTTTTTGGTTATCCAGAAAGGAGGTTTACTGTTCTTTTTATTTCTGGATCTCACGTCCATTTCACTGGCAGAATTATCTGATTGTCATTTCTTGTTCTTAAGCTTGGTTTAGCTCTGAAATGGAATTGATTAAACTGATTGTTCATTTTCCTTTGCATTCTATGCCAGTTCTTGCAAAGTCTTGCAAAGTGAGATGGGTACACACATAACAAAGTATTTTTCTGCTATCCCTATAGAATTCGTCAAATCTATGATGCATGGGCTGTGGTGAATAAGGTGATGCTTGGAACGGAACAACCAGGTTATCTGATCTATAACCCCGATCATCAAAAACATTTGAGTAGAATGATTTGACATAATCTTGTGGATAACAACCATAGTAGTTTTTATCAAACTGATTGTAGAGTTGAGGTTGATAAAATTGATTAGTCGATTGATAAAAATTGTTTCTATGAGGTGGAACATATTTACTTGAAGTACTAGCCTTTATTTTTTCATAACAATTTTTTTTAATTTTATCTCCCTTTACTTTACAGTCACTTGATGAACAGCTAGGTATATTTGTATTCACAGACACCTTTTCTTGAGTATTTCTATTATAAACAATCTCATCAAAAACAGTTTCACAATCACTATCAGAAGTGGAAACATCATTTTCATTCATATCATTAAGAGAAGTGTCAACATGAACACTCTCACAAATTACATGATTGCTCAAAATATTTTTCGAAGTATTATTATTACAGACCGGGTTAACAACAAATGTTTTTAGATTCACATGAGAATCAAAAAGTGAATTTAAAATCTTTTTATCTCCATAACCCCATTAATACTAATTGATGGAAGAATTGGATAAACTGCTGTGGGGACAGCAGGAGTAAATGTCTTTGGTTTTGGCACGTGTCCAATACCATAGAACATCTCATCCTCAGGTGGGGAGTTGAAACTAAAATGGGGTAGTCTAGTATAATTCTCATTAAACGATGGTGGAACAACAGTATTATCATAGCCTATTTCCGTTTTACCCCAATATGTGCCCCAATTATCCCATTAAGTTTAGCAGAAGCTAACTCAAAATTTTCAACATCTATTTTCCTTTAGGCTAAATCTAGCTCTAATTTGACAATTTTAGCATTTAACTCAATTACACATTTTTCATGATGTTCAACTAGTTTTTCATCTTGGAAAAGTTTTTCATTTAACTTAGGCATATCATTATTATGAGTTTTAATCCTAGTGGCATAGATCTTTTCATCTTTCTAAAGTTCATAATTCTGACATTTAATGCCAAAGATTTGATCTAAAACAGTAGCATTATGGTTTCTATAGTGCATAACCTTATCAATACAAGCTTGTGAGCAAATTTTGTGTACCTCTGGAATGACAGAGACAGGTGTAGGTGTTCCAGCAGAAGGGCTTGATGAAGTGCTTGCTTGATCAGTGAAGGCCATTCCAGCAAAGGTCAGAGGATTCTTCAACTCCTCAAATTGGTCATCCTCCCAATATGGTTGAGTTGATTCAACAGTTCTTGTGATCATGGCCTTTGAGCTCGACTCGAAGTTTCCCTTGGATCCACTTCCTAAACCGATTCTTGGGACTCTTGACTTCGAGGAGTAGTTTGGAATGTGCTTCTTGTCATGTCTTTTAGCACCCTCATTATCAGACATCTCGGTGATCTTGATGTCCTTCACTGCCATTGGTGGATTTGTGCATTCTCTTGCGAAGTGATCGGTCTCATTGCAGTTGTAGAAACGCAGCTTCTCTTTCTCAAACCCAATACTCTTCCCATCACATCCTTGAAACTGTTTTTCCCATACTTTTTCGTGAAGTTTGAAGCTCGGTGAACAACCATGGCCATCTGGTAGTGTCCATTTTCTTGATATAATTCTGGTTGATCTCGGGAAGATCTCCTTGTTCAAAATAAGGATGAAGTAGCTTTACTTGTAGTAACTCCTCATGTCTTTCCATAAAGGCATGAAACAGTGCCACATTAGAGTCATCGGGAGAAATGGTTTGAGGAGCAGAGTAAGTTTGATTTCTAGAAGGTTTCTTGATCCCATGAGCTCTCAGGGCTTGTGCAAAGGCCTTGTCAACTGCATCTTGAAATGAAATTGAGCTTTATGATGCATGGGTTGAAGCAGATGTCTTGAAGGCAGAGTTAACAGTTTGAATAGCAGGGTGTGCTTGACTCAGAAATGCAGTGCTTATACCTGATCTAGTAGATATTCCAGCTTGATTAAGAGAACTAATATGATTTCCCATCCTCAACTTCTCATCCACCTCAAATGACTTGATAATGGAAGTCAGATCAGCAAGGGGGGTAATTTGAAGGTTAGTGGTTCTCTTGATTGTGATGACAGTACTGTTCCAAGCATAGGGAAGAGAGTTGAGTAACTTGTCATTGATTTCACCTTGATCATATTCAATGCCAACACTGTTATCTTAGTAATCAAGGTTTCAAATCTTTGAATGAGACTGGCAATTGATTCTCTTTGAATATAATTGAACATATTGAATTCTCCTTTTAACATTCCCTTCTTGTTGTTTCTCATTTCAATGTTTCCTTCAAACTTGTTTACCAAGGCATCCGAAAGACCCTTAGCTGTGGTGTTATCCCTCAAGGTTAGTGCAATTTCACGTGAGAGGCAAACACTAAGAACACCAAAGGCCTTTTGATCATCACTAAAACACTTTATGTCATTTTCATCATAGCCAGAATTAGGAAGCTTAGGAACCTCACCATCAGCAGTAGTAGTAGTGGGATTATATGGACCTTCCTCAATGGGTCTAAGAAGGTTATGATCAAGAATTTTAATGTAGTTCTTAAATCTCCACTTGAATTCCTCAAAATCATATTCCCAATTCATCAACTTTGGTGGCTTTCTAGTGGTTCCAGCCTCGTTCTCAAAAATCAGGTATCCTTTTATAGCTTCATCCCTTTTAACTTCTTCCATTGGATTAGCCATCGCTCAAACAACTTCAAGATCAAACACAAACACATATTGATTCTGCAGAAAAACACAAGTCTAAAGTATTCGAATAGGGAGTATTCGAATACAAGGTAATCAAATGTAATGTAATCGAATGCAAAGTAATCGAATGAATAGCAGTTTCTTGAAAATGATTAAGTATAAGGTAATCGAATGGCTTGATATTCTAATTGAATGGATGAATCTAATCGAATAAAATTATAATCTAATCGAATGTACTATTCGAATCGAATGGGGATTCGATTCGATTAGGGTTTGATTCCATTAGAATGTAATCCAGACTCGATTCGATTAGATTACTTGGTATTCGATTCGATTAGGTTGAGTTGATTCGTTCGATTATTCTTGAATTCGATTATACTACAACAATGATTCGAATCGAATGGGTCAATCGATTCGAATGGACAATCGACTCGATTACAGCTATACTTAGGGAAAGTACAATGTGTACTTTTCTTCCACCTTTTTCAAGATTATTGTTCCTATTTATGTCACTTCAATCAACTTTGACCTTTTATGGATCTTCGCAAACACCAATAATTCAAACACTAAACTTTAAGATTTTCAACCCTTTTAACACCAAATCTTGTACTTTTAACACACAAACTTTAACACCCGAAGCTTGAACACACTTTTTATGAACTTTTTGAACACTTTTGTGGCTTTGAACAACCCATAACCCACAAGAACTCTTGAAAATCCGTCTTTAACACAAACAAGACCAAAATCCAAGGTTGTGACCCAAGATCTACAACTAGTAGAGCCCGAAAGCTCTGATACCAATTGTAGGTCCCTTTACCGGATTTAACAACACAATTATTATGAGTTATCTTGGATCAACCTCTACACTAGTTAGCGAGATCTCGAATCTTGTTAGTGTGTGTTAATTTCCGAGAGAATGAGATAAAAGAGAGAGTTTGAGATGTGTAAAGATAAGGTTTGCAAAAGGTTAGTTTGTGTATGAGTTACACACTCTATATATAGTGTCTAATCTCATACACTACTCTTTTCATTATGACGGCCCAATGAGCTCAAATACAAATGGCCTTGGGCCCAAACATAAAAAAGAGAAGTTTAACAAGCTAACAAATACACAAACGATACAAATACGAAAGACTGCAAACAAAATGGGCCTTACAACCGCTCATGAGATTTTATGAGTTTCAGTAAAGATATTGTTGTTTAAAAAGAAATATATAGAGATTTATAAATTTACAACATGTATTTTTTTTCATTATTGTGTAACATGTAATTTATTGAACTGTATAATAAATGTTAAAACTTTTGAACATAATTTTTGTATATTACTTCAAATAAATTTATTTATCTCAACCCGTGTGACGCACGGGTATTTAACCTAGTATAATATATACACAACTATGTTATATTTGATCAAGTGGGTTGATTATAAGATGGGAACCAACCCTCTAGTCATTTACCATTTATATAATTCTTTTCATTTTTGGAATATGTACTTACCTAAGTGTATTCTTTTTTATGAACGACCAACTAAGTAACGCCGGGTACTTCGTACGCGGCCCCCATTGGCTAAAGGTAGCCCTAGCCGGTCACTAGTCCGGACGGACGGAGTCCCTAGCGGTCCACCTATTGAGGGATTCACCGGATAAAACCCGACCCTCACGCCCGCCAAATGGCACGACAACGAGGAGCCGGTAAAACCGGGTGAGAGGACTCGAACCCTGGCAAGTCAGGGTCATCCCTCATATCTCCCATATAAATTGGTGATAGTGAGGTTTGAACCCCCCACCTCTCACTAGTAAAATGAGTGTTCTACCATTGAGTCACATCCAATTTATTACCTAAGTGTATTCAATCGTAAACCATCTTTATTATTTTATATTTTTTTAATACAAATTAATAACTTTGAAAACAATAAAAGAAACAAGTTCAAACTTAAATAACCAAACCAGCAGGTTGGGCTGACACACATAACTTGGCCGGTTTGATTTTTCGTTTTCTGAAACCGTAGCAAGAGGTTCAACCCAAAATTTTAATAAAGATTGGCTGAATCAAACCGCGAAATGAGATGACTAGTTTTTAATACTTTCAGTTATCGTAATATATATATTTTTTAAGTTATTATTTTTTTTAATTAACATTCAGCTATTACAAAGCAATTACAATAAAATGACAGACAAACGGGCAACAAGTTGCGCCACAACCCTCTTTTGAATGATAAAACCAATCCTACTAAAAACGAAGCTTTGAGACCTAGGAGCTAAAGAGGTTCCGTGTAATATATTTATTGTTAAAATATTTCTTGATTATAAGAGAGTTTTAAGTGAAAAAGAAATCCACATATTAAACACAAAAACTTTATATATAACGATTAAGGTGGATTTTAACAAGATCACCACCTTACACACACTTCTTGGTATAAACCTATAGCTAAACTCCACGAGTAACGTCTCACCAAGCAAGGTAATGATTATTATTGCTCTTTGCTAGTAGGGAAGCTGAATTACTTGACGCATACTCGACCTTATTTAGCTCTTTGCTGTTCAATTACTGAGTTAGTTTATGAGGATCAACGGATTTCTTGCCATTCTCTTTGTTATGTGAATTTAGGGGGTGCTTCTTCATAGGGATTGTTTCTCAATATCAAGCCGGATTTAACTGTCACAGCTTAGTGCGATTCAGATTAGTTTTCATGTCCTAACTCCCAACGATCCATTAGTGGTTATATCATTTCTTTGGGAGGCAGTCCTATTACGTGCTTAAAGATCATGAAACAAGCCACTATTTCACATAGTTTCTCCGCTAAAGCTGAGTATCGTTATATTTTTCGTGTGATAAAGGAGTCAGCTTGGTTAACTCGTCTATTTTCCAAGTTCCAAACGCATGGTAGATCTTGCTCCATTTCCACTTAAACGTGATTGTCAAGTTCTATTCAGCTTGCTAAAAATCATGTTTTTCATGAACATACTAAACACATTTAGTTAGACTGTTAATTTGTGCGAGTGAAGCTTCAAGATGTTTTAATTCTCTTGTCTCATATTCACACCTCAGATCAACTTGCGGATTTATTTACTAAAAGACTTGTTGGTTTTTAACATACGTATCTTATTTCCAAGTTGGGGTAGTTCGGATTGTTAGTTTTGTTTGTATATTATAAGAGTTAGTGAAAGTTTTTCAATTAATAAGAAATTCAAAATGCATGTTCATCATTTATATAGACTAGAAGAGTGTTTGCGCGATGTAGTGGGTATTTAAACATAGACATTGATAATCACGTAACATTTATGGGCGTTCATGGTTTGGCACGGCGTGAAACACGACACGATTTTAAACGGGTTCGACATAACACAAATAAGTATATGGGACGAGTAAAGGTTAAAATTAATAATGTCATAAATATGGGATTTATTTTATTTTAGAGAATAGTGTACAAACATGTAATGATTCGTCAAGCTAGTTAATTTAAGGTAAAAACAGAATTATTATGTGTTACGGTTAAAAAAATAAACATGTTACTATTTTTTGTATTTAAATTATAAAAGTGAAAAGGTAATGTGATTATTGAAGGTTATTGAATACCCTAAGTTGAGTTTTTGTAATATTTGGAGGCCTTCTTTGTATCTTTGTGAGAAAAAAATATGTGGGTATTGGATGCTTTTAACCACCTTTGTTATAATGATTGCTTATTTAGATTTTACATTCATGCTTTGTTGACTTTACATTATAAATGATAGCTCGGTATTGAATGAAATTTATATCAAAACGTCGGAAAAAAATGAGTTCAACGCAACGGTAAGTTTCTTTTTTTATGATATAAAATACAGAAGAAAATAAAAAAAAGTAAATAAAGTTCTTAAGTAGAGGTTAAAGATGAGGGGGTAAATTTATAACTATTTTTTAAATTAACAAAAGCTAAGTATATATGAGGGAACAATGTTGTAACTATATTTGAATAAACTGATGTAAACCCACTTTGAAAGGATCTAACAACTTTACTCGGATCAATCCGTGTTGTTAGCTAGCGGAAATCACTAACAACACTCGGATCTCGGATCTTAGTTTGGGTTAACAAAAGAAAGAAAGATAGAAAAGGTGAAGTAGGTGAGAGAGAAAGTTTCATTTTATTTCCTTCGAATTGTTGAGAGTTGTGAAGAGTTATGGAGAAATGAGTTAAGTGACCCTTTATATAGGGTCCCCATTTCTCCAACTTTTACATTTTGTCCATACAAAATAAACGTACTGAGGTACGTAATACACCGACTAAAAGAAAATATAAATACATACACAATTCTAATACTAATATAGAATATTGACCCTACAATCTTCCCCTTGTCTTTGGTATTTGTCTTATTGACTTCCATCATAGCTCAAACTCGGACTCGTACTTGAAGATATCGTTTGGATCTTGAAAGGACTGCTTTTCAACAAGTAATTGGACAAACTTGTTGAATTTTCCAACGATGGCGTCCGTGTTGTCACGACAAACATCTTCAACAGTACATCGGGGTGACTTAGGTCAATGAGTCCAAAACCTGCAAGTTCATGTCAAAGAACTGTAGGTCATGAGTGCGCTCAAATGAAGAATGACTTCACCATGTTCAATATCTAACTCCCAAGCGACGAAGTTAAAGAGAAAGTCGTCTTCAAAGGGCGTGCCATGAAATTTTGGTTCACCATGGTCCTCTGGCATCTTGTATCTTCTTCCATTGGACGACTTGTTGGTGAAGGGATTTATCTTCTTTGACTTGTAGGACCTAGCCGGATTGACTGTGAACGTATGGTAGTTGGCTTTCCATTTTCGCTTCAAGAACCGTTTGAACCATGACTCCACCGAGTCTGTGTCATCTTCTCGAGCTATGGTTTTTCTGAAGTAATTCATGTCGAGACTTGACAAAGAGTGCATATCTCCGTAGGTGAGATACATCAGATCGCCATTTGCATGCCCAATAGCCCCAACTTTTGCTATCTTTGTGCCATCTTACATATAGAATAGGATTTAAGTCATGGTACGGCTTCGATCTCTTTTCCAAGCTTGCCATCCTGCTCATGCTATAGTATTTGATGCCTTTTCGAGGCTTCCTTTGAGCAAGCTTGATGGAGGGAGCAACAACTATAGCTTGATCAACAACTTCTTCAATCACCCTTTCTAGAGTATCTGGATTGGGTGAGTAGTTGATGCCGTCATCACTATCTTCTTTATTTTCTTCCACAGTTTCTTGAACTTGTGAGTCGGTGCCTACAAAAGAGTAAACATTAAATAAACAGGATATTTCAGCCTCGACAATAGCATCCGTCTCACGCGCATTTTCAGCCTCATGTGGCGGTTCATCATCACCCACCTTATTACCAGTGGCATCACCATTGCCACTATCATCACCATTATCACCATCATTTCCACGAGGCACATCAAAACTGTCATACTCGTGGTCATCATCATCATTCTTTTTGATGTATATAAAAATATACATCTTTTTAGCATCAAATAAATTTTAAAAACTGCAACTTCCATCAAATAATATAGCTCAAATAGCTACTTATCATGTTAAAATGTATTTTTAGGTAAACCCAAGCCTCATACGAAGAAACGAACAAAAAGCAAAAAAAAAAATGAAAGAAAACCCAAGAAAACCAGGAAGCACGCCCCCATGCAACCCTGGACACGTCCCCATGCTTTCCTATGCAAGAAAAGACAAAAATCAGCAAGAAAAGACAAAATGATGGACACGTGGACATGGGGCCGTGGTTACCTTTCAGAAAAGACAAAAGAAATATAACAAAAAGACCAAAGACACGGGGTCGTGCCTCAGGAAGCACGCCCTCGTGCTGAGTCAATATGTACGATCTAACAGAGCATTTAATGTGATTGGACACGTGGACACGGAGGCATGCCTCATGGAGAATGTTGCATTCATTTGTTGTTCTTGAAGAAAACTTCTATACGGGTTTCTCCTATAAAAACACCCACTTTGCACTCATATTGAAGATCTTGTGGAGAGTTTGAAGGCTTGGAGGCTATCATCACCATCACCATCATCATCATCATCATCATCATCATCATCATCATCATCATCATCATCATCATCATCATCATCATCATCATCATCATCATCCGTTGATATAATGTTAAATGTTTATGTTCCCGTGCATATTTTATTTAATATTTTAATTTTTTTTGTTCGTTTTTAGTTAAGATTTGTATACTACTAACGTTTTTGTGTGTCGTAGGTTCTGGGAGTTGATCGTGATTAAAAAGGGCGAAAAACGAGCCGAAACGGAGATCCGGAACGCGTCAGGAAGGTGCTAGAACAGGGAACCGGTCTGACCGGCCCCTTATATGAAGAACGCCGCGCCGCGCGAAGGGGTGCTTATATCTCGTCGCACGGCGCCTAGAGGGTACTGATGGGTTTTTAATTTGTTCGGGCCTTGTTTTGGGTATTTAAACACCTTTAACTTAAACCTTACATAACCTGAAAGCCACCAGCCGAATCGGAGTGTTTTTGGAGCTATCTTACGAGTCTTGTGGTGATTTTGAAGGCAAGAAAACATCTGGTGAAGAGCTAGACGTTTAAGATCGAAGAATACGGGTTTTATCGCCGTTAATCTTTCGTTCTTTATTATTTCACCATGTGTTTCAGTTTTTATTACTATGTTTGATTTAGACTTTAAGATGCTAGGCTAAATTCCATAAACTACCTAGGTTGTGATGAACCTTAGTTCGGTTTGATTTTATTTTGATTTCGTTTCGTTATGGATTTTATGTTCTAAGTAAACGGTTAAGTTTGATTTAATTGATGCGTTTGATTGCTTGGTTTTGTTTACTTGAATTTATTGTTCCACATTGCCCTTGTTGATTGTTTCATAGGATAGGGTTTTGTTAGGTCATTTACTGTGTGTTCTTGACTAGTTTGTGATTAATATCGATTAAAATCATAGAAACAATAAATTCAATTAAACAAATAAAAGTGAGCTACTAGTCTAAAAATCTGTAAGGTGATAGGCTATTAATAGATCTTTGTTGGTCAGGATTGCTAGATTTAGTTCTTCGTAAGGAGTCCGTATAGGTTTGATTGTCAGCTTAGTCTATTAAGTTAATTGAGTCTGCTTTGCTGTCTTTGAATTCCGCGTTGTAAGGTAGGTTTTCGTCATAAAGATACTTAGACATAAGTTATTAAATAACCGTAAGGAAGTTTAATTAATAACCCGATGAGTCTTAAAACTTGTTAGAAATCCATAGGCGTCTTCTTGAAGTTCAAGGGCCCTGTTAGGGTTTTCTGTCAAGGGTCTATTTTATGATCCCAGTTTCTTAACTTGAGTTTCCATTTAATTAATAACTGTAACTTTGGGGATTCTAGCCTAGGTAGTTATCTTTGTCATCTGAATTAATCTAAGTGTTTAATTGTTTATTAGTTTAAAATTGATTAGGTTTAAGTTTAATTAATTAAGTTTAAGGTAATAATTATGTTTTATTATTATTATATTAATTAGGTTTAGGTTTTAATTAGTTTAATATTAGTTTAATCATAAAGTAATCATTAGTTAATCATTATTTAGCGTTTTAATTATTAGTATTAAAATCCCCCTCAAATATTATTAATAAATAGTCGCGTCTTGAAGTTGAGTCTAATCGTAAAGTAATCGTTTTTAGCTTTAAATTTTATTTTTAGTCTACTTACTTGGTCTGTTGCGTTTTCAGGTATATGCCACATCTTCGTTAGCAAGGACCACCGCTGGTAAATCTGGATTTTTCTCCGTTCAAGACCGAGACCAGCTCATCAGCAGAAAAACCACCGTCAGAAGCTACTTCTTCACCAAAATCGTCACCGCACAGTTCACCACCAGAAAGTCCGAGAAGTCAACCAGACGTCCAAATGGCCGACGATAGGACAATTGCTGCTCAAGCCTTCGATGGCTTAACCGGAAACCAGTCATGCATCGTCGTTCCCGCGATCGACAACCCCAAATCGTGGCAAATTCCATCATACGCCATGAACAACATCGTTCAAACTAATCAGTTTCATGGGAACGATGACGAGGATGCACCGGTTCACATTAACCGACTTTACCGCGTTTTGAAAACTTTTAATTTGCAAGGTGCTATTGAAGATGCTATTTTCTTACATCTTTTCCCTTTTTCACTTGCAGGTAAAGTAGTTCTTTGGCTCGACACTCAGCCGCCTGGTACATTCACCACTTGGGAAGCACTGTGTTCTGCATTCATCAAGAGATACTTCCCACCGACTAAAACGGCTATTCTTCGTGATCAGATTCACTCGTTTCACATGGAGCCAGAAAAACAATATTCCCATGCTTGGGAGCGTTTTCAAAATTTGCTTACCCGTTGTTCACAGAATGGTCTTACACCATGGGCTCGCATGGAAAATTTTACAACGGGCTGACATACGAAACCCAAGTTCGTTTTGACACTGCTGCTGGAGGTAACTTAATGGCAAGGAAAAATGTCGCCGAATGTAACGAGATGTTTGAAAGCTTCGCTCAATCGGACCTCGCCAAAGGGCCACGACGCGGGAATTCCACTCCCGTTAGTAGCATCTTCTCGAGGCGTACACTAGGTTAATCTGGATATTATTGTGGCTTCTGCTTTGGAATCACTAACCCGAGAGGTGAAGGAACTTAAGACGAAGGTGGACAAGTGTGAATTTTGTAGAGGTGGGCATGGCATTTTGGAGTGCCCAGTGATGAATCAGCAAGTCGATTATGTTGGTGGTCAGAATAGGTTTCCTAAAAACAACTTCAACAACATCAGAATTGGAACACCTACAAGAACCCAAATCAGAATAACTCCAACTGGCGTCCGTCAGGCGTACCACCCGACTATCAAAATTCTTACAATCAAGGACAAGGTCAGTACAATAATAATAAAAATAATAATAACAATGGTACTAATGTTCAAAATTATGTGCAGGATTCTAATGGAAGCATGGGATGTCTAGAGGAGATGATGAAGCAAATCTTGGAGAGAGATCAAGTTACACAGAAAAAGTTGGCCGAACACGATATGTTCTTCAAGAACCAACAGTCTTCTATTCTCGATATTCAAATAACCGTTGGTGATATCGCTCGTCGTCTCGATGAAAGGCCTCAAGGACAGTTATCGGGTTCTACTCAGACGAATCCGGCCGCTCAACTGAAAGCAATTACTACTCGTAGCGGAAGGGTTTTGGGTCCCGAGGTTGAAAAAGAAAGGGTTGGAGTTGAAGAAGAGGAAGTGGTTGATGAAGAAATTGAGATGGAGGCCCCGAGTAAGTCACAAGTTAAAACACCAATTATTGAGCCGCAAGTTGAGAAAGAACCGGTCGTATTTCGGCCACCACCAGAAATTAATATCGCCCATGTTCCTTATCCCGCTCGTCTCAAGAATCAAAAGTACACGAGGGAATACGGGCACTTTCTAGATATGTTCCGACAATTCATTAATCTTCCATTTGTTGAAGCTCTCCAACACATGCCAAAGTATGCGAAATTTTTGAAAGATTTACTCAAGAGAAAAGATCGGTTGGAAGAGATTTCATCTATTCCACTTAGCGGGGATTGTTCGGCGGTTGTGTTGAATCGGGTCCCGGAAAAGTTATCGGATCCGGGTGTGTTTACAATCCCATGTACGTTCGGAAGTGATATAATGAGTCAAGCATTGGCGGAATTGGGTGTGAGTATCAATCTTATGTCGTATTCGTTGTTTGAGAAGTTGGAGTTGGGTGAGCTTACACCGACTCGTATGTCATTGTCGTTGGCGGATCGTTCGGTTAAGTATCCGCGAGGTATTATTGAGAATTTACTAGTGAAAGTTGACAAGTTTTTATTTCCAGCTGATTTTGTGGTGCTTGACATGGAGGCCGACGAGAAGTTTCCCATTATTCTCGATCGGCCGTTTTTGAGAACGGCTAAGGCTCTTATTGATCTGTATGAGGGGCGGATCAAACTTCGGGTTGGTGATGAGAATGTTACTTATGATATTGCAAAGTCGATGAAGCACCCGGGTGATAGTGATGATGTTAGTGGTCCATGCCATTCGGTATATTTTCTTAATTCTTTTATTCCGGGTTTTGATAAGTGTCTTGATTATATTTGTGGAACCGATTTGGTTGGGATGGAGTTGGATGAAGAGTTGACGGAAATTATGGAGGAGGATGAGGAAGACGTGGTAGATGATGTTTCTTGTTCGGCGGAAATTATGGAGGTTAGTGAGATTATTTGTGAAAAAGAGGTCGAAAAACCCGCTCCGTTGGAATTAAAGGTTCTTCCATCACATTTAGAGTTTGCGTATCTTGAAAAGGGCTCGGATTTGCCCGTTATTGTTTCGTCTAAGTTGAGTGAGGAAGAAAAGTCAAAGTTGATAGAAGTGTTGAAGATGAATAAAGGGGCGATTGCATGGAGACTTTCAAATATTCAAGGTATTGCTTATTGTACCCACCGGATTTTGATGGAAGATGAGTATAAACCGGTGGTTCAACCCCAAAGAAGTTTGAATCCAAATATGCAAGAAGTTTTCAAGAAAGAGGTGCTTAAGTTGTTAGATGCCGGGGTGATTTATCCGATTTCGGACTCTCCATGGGTAAGTCGGACTCAAGTTGTTCCAAAGAAAGGGGGGTGACAGTTGTCATGAACGAGAAGAATGAACTCATCCCTTCGCGTACGGTTACCGGTTAGAGGGTTTGTATTGATTACCGGAGGTTGAACGATGCTACTCGAAAGGACCACTTCTCGTTGTCGTTTATTGATCAAATGTTGGAGCGTCTCGCAGGTCAGCAATTTTATTGATTACTGGAAGACGAAAGAAGACGACTTTTCCTTGTTCGTATGGTACTTATGCGTATCGTTGCATGCCGTTTGGATTGTGTAATGCTCCGACCACCTTTCAGCGTTGTATGGTGGCAATTTTTCAGGATATGATAGAGACGTCCATGGAGGTTTTTATGGATGATTTTTAGGTGTACGGTAATTCTTTCGATCATTGTTTGGGTAATCAGAGAGGATGTTGAAGAGGTGCATCGAGACGAAATTGATGTTGAATTGGGAAAAGTGTCATTTTATGGTGACGGAAGGGATAGTTTTTGGTCATAAAATTTCAAGAGACGGTATAGAGGTGGATAGGGCGAAGATTGACACGATTAGTAGGCTTCCTCCACCGACAAATGTCAAAGCTATAAGAAGTTTTCTCGGTCATGCGGGTTTTTACCGGCGGTTTATTAAAGACTTTTTAAAGATTACCCACCCGATGACCCGGTTATTAGAGAAAGATATCCCGTTTGTGTTCGATGAGGAGTCTTTGAAGGCGTTCAAGTTTCTGAAAGATCAACTTGTAAGTGCTCCTATTCTCGTGTCACCAGATTGGAATTTACCTTTTGAGCTCATGTGTGATGCGAGCGATTATGCGGTTGGAGCGGTTTTGGGGCAAAGGCGTGAGAAACATTTACACCCTATTTATTATGCGAGCAAGACGTTGATTAATGATGCCCAAGAGAACTACACCACCACCGAGAAGGAACTTTTAGCCGTTGTGTTTGCATTTGACAAGTTCCGGTCTAATCTCGTACTTTCTAAGACCATCGTCTTTACCGATCATGCAGCTTTGCGTTTTCTCTTTCACAAGAAAGACGCGAAGCCCCGTCTCATACGCTGGATTCTTTTACTTTCCGAGTTTGATATAGAGATTAAGGATAAGAAGGGGGCGGAAAATGTTGTGGCGGATCATCTTTCCCATTTAGAAGACCCGAAGAGAGAAGAGATTCGTGAGGAGGAGATTGGTGATAGATTTCCGCATGAGTCGATTGATTTTGTTACGGCCGAAAAGCAAGGTTTGCCATGGTTCACCGATTTTGCTAATTTCTTATCTACGGGCCTTGTGTTGTAAGGGATGACTACTCAACAAAAGAAGAAATTTTTCCGGGATGTTAATCGGTATGTTTGGGATGATCCTTTTCTTTTCAAAATTGTTGGTGACCGAATTCTTAGAAGATGTGTGTCGAAAGAAGAAGGGTTGAATATTCTGAAGCATGTTCCGGAAGGTTTAACAGGAGGTCATCATGGAGCGCATGCCACGGCTCAAAAGGTATTTGATTGTGGCTTTTATTGGCCGTCAGTTGTAAAAGATGCGGTGGAATTTGTTAAAACTTGTGACACTTGTCAACGCACCGGAAATATTTCATCGAAGAACGAGATGCCTCAAAACCCCATACAAACTCTTGAAATTTTTGATGTTTGGGGCATCGATTTTATTGGACCGTTTTCCGTTTTCGGTGCTCACAAGTATATTTTAGTGGCGATAGACTATGTTTCCAAGTGGGTTGAAGCCCAAGCATTGGCCACAAATGACGCTAGAGTTGTCGTAAAGTTTTTAAAGAAGTTTTTCACTCGGTTCGGAACTCCACGGGCGAGTATTAGTGATCGAGGTACTCATTTTTGTAATTCCGTCATGGAGAAAGCATTAGCTCGTTATGGAGTTACTCATCGCACCTCTACTGCTTACCATCCTCAAACGAATGGTCAAGTCGAAAATGCTAATAGAGGGGTGAAGAGAATTTTAGAGAAGACGGTTGGGATAAGTCGAAAATATTGGTCGGAGAAGTTAGATGACGCGCTATGGGCATTCAGAACCGCGTACAAGACACCGTTGGGTACTACACCGTTTATGTTAGTTTACTGTAAATCATGTCATCTTCCCGTTGAGTTAGAGCATCGAGCGTTTTGGGCATTAAAGACGGTAAATGTTGATCTTACTAAGGCCGCAAAGAAGAGTTATTTTCAAATTCATGAGTTAGAGGAGCTTCGTGATGCGGCGTATTCTCGATCGTTAGATATCAAGGAAAAGACGAAAGTGTTGTACAATCGACGTTTAAAGGGAGGTAAAGACTTCAAGAACGGTGATAAAGTATTGTTATATAATTCTCGTTTGAAGTTAATTGCAGGTAAGCTGAGATCCAAGTGGACGGAACCGTATTTGGTGAAGGACGTATTCCCTTATGGAGCGGTGGAGTTAGAGAATCCGGACAATGGAACTTCGTGGAAAGTGAATGGCCATCGTCTAAAGCATTATCTTGGAGGGCCGGAGGAGTCAATCGAGGTGGAGGAAACTCCCCTCGATCCATCGAATTAAATCATCGAAACAGGGTTCTTGAGTGAAAACTCAAGTGTAGAGTTTGTATATTTTCTTTAGTTTATTTTCGTTTCTTTGAGTCACTAATTTTAGTTTTTGTAGTTCTATTGCGTCGTCAAGTCGTTACAAGGAATCATCACCAACAAAACGAGAGGTTTTACGAGGATTTGAAAGATGCCAGGTAAGTTTTGCACGTAAAATGTACATACAATGGGCATAATAATGAGTGGGTAATTTTCTAAAATTTTTCTAAGACAAAAAGAGGCTCCAAACATAAAAAAAAACTTTCTGTTAAAACACACCGCCGCGCGCGATGGGGGTGCTCTTTGGTATTCGCGTGACGCGGAGGAAGAACCAAAAAAAAATAATACAGCGACGCCATAGCGTCGCGCGACCGGATGAGCCAAGGGCTCCGCGCGGCGGGGCGGCCCCATAACACTATCTCCGAAATGTTTTTAATTTTTAACACCATATTATGCTAAATTTTCATCTTTTTTCAAAAATCCCTCTTTCCCCTTTCCAAACCCTAGCCGCGACTTCACTTCTTCTTCACCATATTCATCAATTTTTTCACCATTATTAACCAAATTAAACCCTCAAATCACTTTCCTATCACCCTAACACCAATACCCACCATTAATTCTAACCTAAAACTCACTAAATCTCTCACTTGCAAACACTTTAGTTCTTATATTTTTGCAAGTTCTTCCAGGTCTACACTGATATAAGGTATGATTTCTTGTAATCTTTGTAATTTTGATGTAGTATAAAGTTAGTTTTAGCTTAGGTTTTGCTAACTTTGTTGTCGGGTTTTGTTCAAGTTAGTTGTTTAGGTTCGTTGTTGGGTGCGGTTTGGTATGGGCTGGCAGTTTCGTTGAGCTTTTGGGTGCGGTTGGTTGGGTTGGATTTTGTTGAAACTTTATTTTTTATTGCGGCCGGGTTGTCGGTTTGGGATTACAACGAGTTTATCTAGCGTTGGAATTTTGATTGAGATGTTGAACTTTGTTGTTTTAGTAGTTAAAACGAGCCGGAAAACCATTTTTATGCAATATATATTTTACCAAAAGTGTTGTTTTTTGCTCGTTTTCGACTCAATTTTGCGGGTTTTGGCACTTGGGTTTAATTGGAACAATTAAAGTGCCGGGAGGAGGTGATGTTTGTCGAGTCGGTATAAATGTTTTCGGATTTATAAGCTAGTAAAAGTCCTAAACATATTGGTTATCTGTTAGCTTTTAAGTGAATAATTAAACCACTCGCACTTACTTGTTTTTCATCTAAATGAGTCGGTTTAAAATGTTTTGTAACCCGAACTTCCAAAGTCTATTTTACTTTTAGCTTTTGTTTAAAAATAAATAAATAAAAATAAAATAAAAAATTAAAAAAATTCGAAAATTAAAAAATATTTTGTTTTTATTCTTTTTAGTTTTTTTTACTTACTCCCATGTTTGTTTGTTTGTTTAAATGTGTTTAGATGTCAAAAGAAGCGGGGAAGCGAAAACAAGAACCGGCCGCGCGACCGCGAGGTGAGCCGCAACCGATTATTTTCACGGACCCGAGGGCTCAGGTGATTGAGTACTAACCCAGACCGATTGTGTATAGAAGAGGTCGAAAAGTTCATTACTTAAGTTTGACGTTGATTCACAAGAGTATGATCAATTATGTAACTTAATAAATTTGGATCTTCTGACGTTCAAGATGATTAATTGGGATTTAGTGGATTCGGTTGGTCAAAGAGGGAGGATTGAAAGGTTATTGGGCCCGAAATTTTTGGCCATGTTAGATTTGATCGAACCGTAATACCACGAGCTGACACTAGAATTTCTGAGCACGTTTAAATACAAAGACGGTAATTTTGCTCAATCAAATGCCGTGTCGTTTTCTTTGGGAAGGCAGTTGTATAATATGACTATCGCACAGTTTGCGGTAGCAAGCGGTTTTTATACGGATGAGGAGGTGAGAGAGCCTGGGTTTGTGACGGGTATTCGAGGTGCGTTTATGAATAAGCACGATGTGAGTTTCGGTCAAGACGAGTTGGCTACTTTTTGGAACAAAATTTCTATTTGTTTATTTTCGGGATCGAATGTGACTTCAGATATTCGGAATCCCGTGCTTCGGTTTATTCACCGGGTTTTGGTTAATACTTTGATTGGTCGCGGTTTGGGCGACAATAAAGTAACTGGTTGGATATTTTTTGCTTGCTGGCGATGGTTGATCAGGTTTCGATACATTACGCAAGTCTTTTGGCATGGTCATTTCATCGGAAGAGACGTGGGGGAACCAAAAATAGGTCAAAGTTGGATATGGGCCCATACATTACACGTATTGCTAGATATTTGGGTGTGTTGGATAGGGTTAAACCGGAAATTTTGAAACTGGGTCCCGGAAGAGAGTTTTTGGAGGTTAAGGATTTAAGAAATGCGGGAATTTTGAAGGTGTCTGGCCCGTTAGCGTGGCAGGATGTTAAGATGGGCCCACGGATTCATCAACCAGCGAGGACCGCGGCTGCTACGGCTATGAGAGCCGGACTACCGACATGTCACTAGAGGTCGCTTCACAGATTAGAGAGACCGGGTGCTCAGTTCCCGGTCAGAGAGCCTCGCCCCAAGGATATTACTTTGAATTCGTTATATGACCGGATGGAGTCCGGTTTTGATCAGGGGGTATGTGTCGGAGCAGGGGGACGGTTTGATGCAGATTATTCAAGAACAACAGAGTTGATAGAGGCGAACCAGAGAAGGCAGGATGAGCACATGAGATATATGATGACTGAACCAGGGATAGGGTTGCCTGCTTCTCTTCGACAGTCGGACGTTGCGGGTCCGAGTGGGTCGAGTGCCCCGGGTGATTCGGGGTATGGTGATGGAGTACTTTTTTATGGGTCAGGTTATCCGGAATTTGATAATTCTGAGCCATACCACATTCTTGAGCAGGAGTCGGAGGAAGAAGAGGAGGACGAGGATTGATCTTGAGTTGACAAGCTGGCATGGGAGTTTTTGTCTTTTATTATGTTTTTATTTTTTTATGATGTTTTTAATTTATTTGGGTCTGTACCGGATATTATTTTAGACTCTTTCGATTGGGTTGGCGGGTTGGAAGTTGGTGGACTATGAAAACTTATAAGTAACCATTATTTTTTAGATTTTATGTTTGATGTTACTTAGGTTTGTTGAGAGGAGTGGTTATGTCCGTTCAAAAAGAGAGAATGATTTACCAATTCATGTTGAGCGGTTGGTGAGGAGAGCACCCATTGAAATAGACTGGCACATTAACAGTCTCGCATATTACCAGCTATGTCTTTTCCATTGTACTTTGTTTTTATGTTTTCTTATTTTTATGTCTTTTTGTTTCTTTTTAAGTTTTTGCTTTTTTTATATATTTTTAGCTTTTGTTTTTATTTTATTAAACGAGTCGTGTTTCCCGTGCCCGCATTGAGGACAATGCAAAATTTAAGTGTGGGGATGGGACACAAGTGTTTCAACTAATTTTAGTATTGTTTTCGTTTTTGTACCTAAGTTTGATAAAAAAATAAAATAAAAAAAAACTGAAAAATGTTTTAAAAAATGTTCCTTGAGTCTAGTTTTTGTTACGTTAAAGTGGGATATGATGATTTTATCGGAAATTGGTTTTTTCAAACCACCAATAATATGAGATAAATAAAAGAAAGCGCACTTAACTTGGGATGTGTCGGTAGGCTCAGCCTTGAAAATGAAAGGGCAAATTTGATAAAATGGTTAAAACGGAAATCTTTTGTGGGTAAAGCGTTTTGTCCGTGGAAAATAAGTAATGAAAGGTCGGGCCATACTCAAGCCTCAATTATTGGTATGAAAAAGTGGAAATGTCATAAATTTTAAAAATCTGAATACGTTATCATATGATGCTTGGGTAGATTTAACGCTTGAGTATGCCGTGTAGCCTGTGATATAAATCTTAAACTGCTAGTTTAGTTTTTACACCTCATTGGCGTATGGTTTTATAACCTTAAATCTTCTATTGATAGGATGCTTCGGGTCCGGAGACCATGGGTCTGTATGCAATCTATTCATCTGGGTATTCACAATTCCTAAGTGAGGTTGTGGATATTTAAATAAATCCAAAAAGAGCAAACCCTTATAAGTCTATAAACATGACCACAAGAGTACAAAAGTACAAATTTCCTACAGACTTGATCATCCACGTTGTTAGCCACGTGGGGTCCCCTTGCTCGCGTCTCATTATCATTAAGAAACGGGCCACAAGGGACACGCTACATGTAAGCCCTACAGATGAAATTTTTCATGCTCACCTATGGTGATGGGTTCGGGGTATTGCTTTATAAGGGGGGTATGTCATGTTGTGGGGAACACTAGCTATAAATTAATTGAACCTTAATCATATCTAATGGCTGCTTGGTATAATTTGATGCTTAAGCTTAGGTGGATAAACAATACCCTTAATCGTCTTAACTATTCATGAAAAAAAAATATAGAGCAACAAAAGTTTTAAATCTGCTAATTTTGAGGTTTGAGTCAAGTTGGGTTGGTCTGGTCCGGTAAAAGCTGAAAATAAGCGGGTCTTAATTGTGTAAACGACTGAGTACTATTATTGTCGGATCTTATTTGTCCCGGTAAAGATTAAGGCATGGGTTTAAGTGGACAACAATATCGTGATCGTGGTTTTTGAGTTTTTCTGAGCTTTAAAAAATTAACCTATATGTTTGTTAGACTGTAATTTTCCGATTCAGATCCAACTGCATCAAACTTTTTCAGGGACGAAAAAAGAATAAGTGTGGGGATATTTGATATAATGCTAAATGTTTATGTTTCCCGTGTATATTTTATTTAATATTTTAATTGTTTTTGTTCGGTTTTAGTTAAGATTTGTATACTACTAACGTTTTTGTGTGTCGTGGTTTCCAGGAGTTAATCGTGATTAAAAAGCGCGAAAAACGAGCTAAAACGAGCTGAAACGGAGATCCGGAACGTGTAAGGAAGGTGCTAGAACAGAGAACCGGTCTGACCGGCCACTTATATAGAGCACGCCGCGCCGCGCGGAGGGGTGCCCATATCCCGTCGCGCGGCGCCTAGAGGGTACTGATGGGTTTTTAATTCATTTTTGCTTAATGTCGGGCCTTGTTTTGGGTATTTAAACACCTTTAACTTAAACCTGACATAACCTGAAAGCCACCAGCCTAATAGGAGTGTTTTTGGAGCTATCTTACGAGTCTTGTGGTGATTTTGAAGGCAAGAGAGCATCCGGTGAAGAGCTAGACGTTTAAGATCGACGAATACGGGTTTTATCGCCTTTAATCTTTCGTTCTTTATTATTTAACCATGTTTTCAGTTTTTATTACTTTGTTTGATTTAGACTTTAAGATGCTAGGCTAAATTCCATTAACTACCTAGGTCGTGATGAACTTAGTTCGGTTTGATTTTATTTGGATTGCGTTTCGTTATGGATTTTATGTTCTAAGTAAACGGTTGAGTTTGATTTAATTGATGCGTTTGATTGCTTGGTTTTGTTTACTTGAATTTATTGTTTCACATTGCCCTTATTGATTGTTTCATAGGATAGGGTTTTGTTAGGTCATTTACTGTGTGTTCTTGACTTGTTGTGATTAATATCGATTAAAATCATAGAAACAATAAAACCAATTAAACAAATAAACGTGAGCTGCTAGTCTAAAAAGCTGTAAGGTGATAGGCTATTAATAGATCTTTGTTGGTCAGGATTGCTAGATTTAGTTCTTCGTAAGGAGTCTGTCTAGGTTTGATTGGCAGCTTAGTCTATTAAGTTAATTGAGTCTGCTTTGCTATCTTTGAATTTCGCTCTGTAAGGAAAGGTTTCGTCATAAAGATACTTAGACATAAGTTATTAAATAACCGTAAGGAAGTTTAATTAATAAACTGGTGAGTCTTAAAACTTGTTAGAAATCCATAGGCGTCTTCTTGAAGTTCAAGGGTCCTGTTCGGGTTTTCTGTCAAGGATCTATTTTATGATCCCAGTTCCATAACTTGAGTTTTTCATTTAATTAATAACCGTAACTTTGGGGATTCTAGCCTAGGTAGTTATCTTTGTCATCTGAATTAATCTAAGTGTTTAATTGTTTATTAGTTTAAAATTGATTAGGTTTAAGTTTAATTAATTAATTAAGTTTAAGGTAATAATTATGTTTTATTATTATTATATTAATTAGGGTTAGGTTTTAGTTAGTTTAATATTAGTTTAATGGTAAAGTAATCATTAGTTAATCATTATTTAGAGTTTTAATTATTAGTATTAAAATCCCCCTCAAATATTATTAATAAATAGTCGCGTCTTGTAGTTGAGTCTAATTTGTTAGTTTCGTAATTTATAGAGTCTCGTGGGTTTGATATCCGGACTTACTTAGTTGTACTAGAGTCGACCGGTTCACTTGCCGGTTAGTAGTTTAAGGGTCTAGAGTTTTACTTAGTGTCTAGATTAGTATAATTTTAGTTAATAATTATTTGACTACTTCAAGCACATCATCCATCACCATTGAAGAGTGAAGACTCATCCAACATTTGGTTAGATTGTTCTAGTTTGATCATGTGTTTGTTATCTTCTTCTCTTTTAATGTTCATAATCATGCTCATTATGAGCTAAACTCCATTTACCATCTAATTTCTATGAAGAAGTTTTGTTTTACTTGATCATTATATTAAACATGTGATTTTGTTTGGTAAAGTACATGGTTATTTTGCAATTATTTGTTGATGAAGAAATGTTTTATCACTTTAACTCAATACATCAAGGTTGATGATTAACAATCATTCAAGATTCACTCATGTTCTTGGAGACTAAAAATGCTAAAAAGAATACCTTGACACATTATTCAAGATAAAATATGGATACTTATATTGTACTTAGAAATGATGATATGGAAGCTATTATCTATTTCTCTAGTTTTGATAATTCTAAAATAACGTTGTTAACACGATTGATTAGGTTATCATGCTAGTTAAAAAATCATATGTTAATGAAATATGTCATTATAACCTAATTAAATCAACCAAGGGGATGTTATGTGACTAAAATATAACCACCCGAAGTTGTTAGAATTGGTATTTGAGAAATCGAAGTAAATCCTAATCTTTCTACTTTACCAAACTACTTGCATACTTAAATTGACATTCTCGTATATGAGATTAAGCAAGGATTAACTTGAAAATACGCATGCTACTTTCTTTTATGTCATAGAATATGTTCACTTAGAAATGAGGGACTATTCTATCATATATTATTAAGGCAAGTTTATCACATGTTTACTTAATAATAATCAAGGAAGAATGGAGTGGATTCTTGATCTTAGATGGTAACCTTCATATAATTGAATTACTCATTTAGAATTTCTCTTCTTGTCACCTACATATTATATATATAAGTATTTCTATTTTATAAAAAGTTTAAAAATCAATCACAAAATGATTAAAACTCTCCGACTGAACTAAAACGAAGATTCATAATTAGAAACATTTGTGTCCACGGATCGATACTTGGTTCTTACCAATTCTATTCTACATATAAGATAGGTACACTTGCCTATTTTGTGCGTGTTTAGTCTTCGAAGAAATCACTTTTTAAATTTAAAACACGATCTTGTGCTGTACCATCTTGCTTTTAATAATAAGTAAAATAAATTTTGTTTATTCAATAACGTGTCGTGTATCAGTTTAGATAAATAAACTATAAGAGGGTAGGTTTGGACATTAAAGGATGGAATAAGAGGAGGTAATGGGCCTTATGTCCATGGACTTAAGAGAGTATAAATACCCCTTAAACCCTAATTCTTTTCATTTTCATCCATCTCTACACCGTAGCCTACACCTTCAAAAACACACACGAACACCATCCTATATCCCGAGCCAAGATCCGGAGGAAAAGACCTGAGCTCGTTGGTGCTAGAACGTGGTGACGAACAAAACCTACATCAAGACTTGATCGTGTTCGTAAACCGATTCGCTTAAAGGTACCTTTTATAACAAAAACACTTGTTCGGCTCGTTTAGTATTCCTATATATGTACAAGTGATAAAGGCGAAACAAACGCAATGATTCTCGTTGAAATCCATTAACATCTGATAGGTTATGTAAGTCCTTGGAACAGATCTTTCAATATGATATCAACGATCTCGTTGTTAACCGGAAATTAACACGAGACGATTCAAAGTAAAACAATTAAGCACACAAAGAACACAAGAGGAGTGCTTCAAAACACACGTATATTACGTTTGGTTCTTAAGCACTTTGTTACACAGAATTCTCGTTCAACCCAACTAAGAACGGCCAACCTTAACCTAGATACAATACATGTATATATAGGTACTACACCCTAGCCCAACAAAATCCCAAAGCCCACCAAGATCACTAGGATCTCGGTTTACATACAAGCCCAAAACGTAATATAAAAAAAATCAAGACTAAAGTACAAACCAAACTAATAGGTGCAACAATCTCCCCCTTGGTTTGTATCTTCATCTTCAATCATGCTCTAGAATGTTAGCATCTGCTTCTTTATATCTGCTAAACCACAAGCCTGTTCTGATAATCGATCCCTCCATCTTTGTATACTCTTTAGCGGCAGGCTCAAACAGTGGTTCAGCCACAACCTGGAAGTTGCTTAGAGTCTTGATGTCTCGTTCATGGAATTTCAACAAATCACGTGGATTGACGAATCGAAACTTTTCCTTTCGTAGATGAATGACAACTGTAGCAGTTTCACTGTCGTACGTCCAGAACTTCATTTCATCAAGCGACCCCTCTGGAATAGAAGTAGATAGAGAAATGTGAGTTGCTTTGTTGGTTGCGGGCCACATCACATTGACCATCGTTTTTCCGGTCTTTGGGTCTCGAACTCCCTTAGCCTTCTTCCAGAATGACTCAGCTGTTGACATGTTCGGGAATCCCTTATCCATTTGTTTCCTCAAGAAATTCCAAAAATCGATAGCCCTATTGTCATTGTTGGGATTGTGAAATGGAGCATTTTTGAGGTCACTAAGATCCACCTTCTTCCAGGATCCAAAATCCTTCATTTTCTTATATTACTCAGTGGTCCCGGACATTCTTTTTACCCCCATGACATAACTCCAGACCTATCACCATACTTGTCTGAGAACCCTTTCTTGAATTCAATGTTAAACTTATCTTGATGATCAGAAGATTCCACGTTTTGATTCGAATTCTTCATAATAAGAATCTTCTTTTGAAGTCTGTCAGATTGCTCGGCTGTTTTTAAAAGGTGCAGAAAGGTACTGTTCCAGTGGCTCAGATGCATCGATATTTGAAGTCGGGCATCCACTGGAACTACCACATTGATCATCAACAGGAGTCTTTGAAGAAATGTCTTCACTTCCTTTGATTTCATCTCCAAACTTTTGAATAAGTTTCTGTTGGAGGTCCAGGTACATAGCAGTGAGACCACCCATATTTGATTAAAGCTCTATGATCTTCGAATCTTTATCTATGTTGCTAGCTTCAAGCTCTTGGATGCGCACATATTTCACTACTGAGTCTTGTTCGAGTTCAAAGACTCGTCGTTGTAAGGCCTGTACTTCCACAGGTTCAGCATCTAGTGTAATCCCCTTGGCCTTATCCTGCATAATTTATACTTGAATAGCAAGAATGTGAACAGTCTTTCGAGTAGCGCTTGAGCTTGACTGACCAATCGGGTTAGATGATCCCGATGGCTCGTCAGTGAATGGAATATCAGCCTCAGAATCGAACTCATGTGCAATATAATCGAAAATTTGTTCTTGAGTTTGAGGTTCAGCAGTAGGTGAGCTTGTATCAACATAAGTCTCCACAGGTTCCGACTCACATTCTGGTTGTTGGCTTGTTGGTGTAGTTTCAGTAACCAGCACACCGGGTCTTGGATGTTTCTTTCTTCGCTTTCGCGGAATAAGATCGGAGGCTGGTTCTTCAGGAATCTCTTCATCCTGTGTCGCAGTGACTGGTTGAGGAGGTTTCAATGCAGTCGACTGGAACTGATCTTTGAATTCTCGAAATTTGCTAGTTGATCAGCAGTATGTACGGTTTCTTTTTCTTGGTGTTCTATCTCCATGTGTTGTACTGGAGATCTTTCTGGTTCATCATCATCAGAGATGGTTTCAAGCGAAGCAGTGAACCTCCGAGCAGGTGTCACATGCTCCTCAGCAATCGAGACACTGGTAGGGGCAGCCTCAGTCTCAGCAAACCTTTCGAACTTAACCAACTCGTGAAGGCCTTTGTACACGACCTTTGATCCCTTACTGGATTGCTTCATTAACCCAAAGGTATTGGGACCCATGGCTTTCAGATCGAGCGTCTCTACAGATTTGAAAAGATCATAATAGTGGGAGTCAATGATCATCTGTAGAAACCTCGGGTACATAAGAAACATCTCCTTCTTCTCCCCCTTCAGATTGCTCATCATCTCATCGAACACGAACTTAGAGTAATTATAGTTCCAGTCCATGATCAGAACAACCACAGCTGACATCTGAATGTGGCTAATCTCATCTAACCCCCCTTTGCGTCCTAACACACACATGAAGAACGTGTGAATCAAGAACCTCCAGTAAGGGTGAAACAATTTCTTAATTGCTGGAGGGTAGGATCCTTAATATCCCATCCTGAGTCCAACTTCAGTAATGAAATCAGTTGAGTATTCCGTTGGATAGTCTGGTTGATCACCAAATAGAAACACCTCACGAATGATGGCCTCTGAAATGACGACCGACTTCTTCTGAATCTTGGAGTCAATGGTAACGACTCCCCTAACATCCCGTTGATTTATGGAGGTGTTGTTCCAGAACTCCGTCACCATCTTCTTTCATATAACAGGAGTTTCTCGTATAGCATGGGAAATCCTACACATGTTAAGCCACACTATCATGGACTTGAATTCCCTACTAGAAAAATAGATTTCAATGACTAGAAATTTATGACTCGCGGCTATTTATGACTCGCAAATGTGTGTGTCATAAAAAAAGAGTCATGTTGTATAAAAATTAGAAGATTTATGACTCACTTTTTTGCGAGTCATTAAACAAGAGTCCTAAAATGAAAAAAACAAAGATTTAATCACTTTCCCACCTCCATCCATTTTCATTTTTCCCTCACAAACACCAGACCACCGTGTGTCTCTAAAAACACCACTGCTGCACCTCCTCAACGTCACCCACCAGACCACCACCGTTGCATCTCCTCGCCATCACCCATTAGACAACCACGGCTGCACTACGCTGCACCTAAGGCCATCGTTTCAGTTGTGTGTAGGTAGGTTCGGTTGAATTATGCGCTGATTTGGGCTTTAATGAACCGATTTGTACGGATTTACTCAAGTTGATGGTGATTTAAGCTTAATATGAACTAGTTTTCATGTTAGCTGGTTTAATTAAAACTTATTTGTATGTGTGTATGTAGATTTGCGCTTAATACGAACTAATTTGTATGTATGTGTGTCAATTGCTGTGATTTTAGGTAAATTTTACATGTTAGTTTTATAAATACAATGTATATTTAATTGTGCATAGGTTTTTATGTGTGTAAACGAGCCGAACCCGAACTAGACGTTAAATGTTGTGATTTTACGTATATTATGTAAACTAGGGGTGTTCATGGTTTGGTTTCAAACCGTGAAATCGTCCAAACCGGTCATTGGTTTGGTTTCACGGTCAGTTTTTTTATATATCTTTTGGTCGGTCGGTTTCAGAATTTTAAACCGTAATGAACGGTTTGGTTTATGGTTTATACCGAAAACCGGCCATATAAAACCGGACCGGACCGTAGGATTTAATAATATATTTAATTGTTTAGATATTTCATTATATATATATATATATATATATATATATTTATATAAGTATTTGTATTTTGTGGAGAGATGGAATCAAATTTGTATTCGGCTCATGAAGAAAGCTCCAAATCGCACAAAGGTCCGACTATAAAGTAATGCCTAGTAAAGGAAAAACTCTTATTACTTACAACAAAAAAGGGGTCCCAATTGGAGAAGTAGTCAAAAAACTTGCTACTTTTGAGGGAATGATAACAAGAAATATGGTTTCTATAGTTTACGAGGAGTGGCCAGACGTTCGTCCAGAATTCAAGCAAGATATATGGGAAAGAAGAAGAGTGGAAAGTTTTTGTAGCGCAAAGACTTTCAAAAAAGTGGCAGGTTCGTTAAATTTCGCGTGTTCGTCTCTGCTATAGATCATAAAGTTTTAGAAATATGCAATGACACTTTAAAGTTTTTAATGCGGGAGAAAAGTAAGAACGGTCAAGAAAAGCGTGCAAAGTATAAATACAATCATCGTTTAAGCATAAATGGATATGCCGGACTCATTGATGAGATTGTATGTATTAATATAATAAATTCTTTTACTTGCTCTAACCAGGTCTGCACGCGCGCACTGACCTGAACTGCACGCGCACGCTAACCCAATATGCACGCGTGCGCTGACATGGACAGCACGCGCGCTGACCCGAACTGCTCGCGCTGACTCGGTCTGCGCACGCTAAGCTGGACTGCAAGCGCGCGCTGAATCAAGCTGCACGCGCGCGCTGATACAGAATGCGCGAATGCTGAACTGGGTTGCGCGCGCGCTGACTCATTATCATAGAAGATTTGGGTTTCAAGAAATTCCAAACCGTAATCCAGCAATTTATGTTGCATCAAGATAACCTGTGAGCAGCAAGATGACGCAGCAACATATTCATCCTCGGCAGTGGATGTGGACACCGTTTGTTGTTTCTTGCACTGCCATGAAATGAGGCGATCACCCAAGAATTGACAACCAGTAGATGTGGATTTCCTGTCAATATCATCTCCACCATAATTGCTATCAGCAAAAGCCTATAAATCAAAATATGAGTTTTTGGGGTACCAAAGCCCTAGCTTCTGTTGCCCTTTTAGATATCTAAAAATCCATTTAACAGCAATTAAATGAGAGAGTTTAGGGTTAGCTTGGAAACAGGCGAATTGGAAGACAACAAACATGATGTCAGGGCGACTGGCGGTAAGATACATCAGGGATCCGATCATTGACCAATGGTTCATTTGATCTACGGGATTCCCTTTAGGATCATACGACATAAGAGGTCTTTCCGCCAAAGGAATTTCCGCGCTCTTGGAATCTTGAAATTCGAACTTTGTTAACATGTCTTCAACATACTTTCCTTGATGCAGCAAAATACCAGTCGAGCTCTGACGAACTTGTAACCCCAGAAACGTTGTCATCTCCCCCAATGAACTCATTTCAAATCTCTTCTTCATCACCACTTCAAACTCATAACACAGTGCAACACTTGTAGATCCGAATATGATATCATCCACATATATCTGAACCAAAATCAAATCTTTCCCTACAATTGTGATGAACAGAGTCTGATCGATGGTTCCTCTCTTGTAACCATGTCCCAGAAGATGAGCCGTCAACGTTGCATACCATGCCCGGGGCGCTTGATGAAGGCCATATAGTGCTTTATCTAACTTGTAGACATGATTAGGATTCGTTGAGTCAACAAACCCCGGTGGCTGATCCACATAAATCTTCTCCTTGACTTCTCAATTCAGAATCATTGTTTTGACATCTATCTGATACGCTGTGAATCCCATGTAGGAGGCATATGCCAGAAAAATCCGAAGAGCCTCAAGTCGGGCTACGGGAACATATACTTCAGTGTAGTCTAAGCCTTCAACCTGACGAAAGACACGAATGACTAGCCGTGCCTTATTTCGAACTATAACCCCCGTATCATCTTGCTTGTTGCGAAAAACCCGTATTTTATCTAACGCTTTCTTTCCAACAGGCAGCTCAACCAATCTCCAAACTTTGAGCTTATCAAACTGATTTAATTCTTTATGCATAGCATCCACCTAGCACGGTTCTTGTAGTGCCATTTCCATTGACTTAGGCTCTATCTGAGATGAAACAAGAAAACAAACAACTATTGATGTGTCTGGTCTGGTTTCTGGTGGGCATGCCTGTTTCAAGAGGATCTATGACATTGTCAATTGGATGATCTTGTTGAATTCTTGACGGAATTGAATGCCCGGGAACAGAACTGGTGGAAGGTAAGTTTGATAGATCTGCAAGGTTTTTCAGTGAGATGGTTCTTCCATCCAGATGTCGGCGTACTGTGTGAGTACGAGGTACTGGCAATGTATTCATTTGGAATGACATCTGGGAATAGGGTGCTTTTGAAAATTTGACGAATCGGACTCTCCCCCTTAACTGATGGAGTGGTGACAGGTGTTGGTGAAGACACAGTTTCGGTAACCTTTTTCTTGTTGATTGTCTGACAATTGCTAAGTGGTATCTAGTGACTCTGAAGGATCAATACCCAGCACTGGAGACATCTGAGAGTCAGTAGGTACATCTTCTTCCTCATCAATAGAATTTGAGACTCTGGCACCCGAAGTTTCTGTATCGACAACTGGATATAGATTAAAGGGCTTAAAGAGTTCATTATAATCGAATAACCAGTCGGGACCAACACGAGCATCAGTCTCATTCTCTTCCGGCCAACGCACGTCATACGATTCCACTACCTGCTTAGTTGACTTGTTGTAGAATCTTTCGACTATACGACCAGCATATCCAACAAAGTTATAGTCATCAGCTTTGGCCCGATACATTGGAGTCGATTCAAGATTCAGCAGATTACATGGAAAGCCAAACGCCCGAAAGTGTGCAACTGTGGGCTTGTGACCATAGACAATATCATATGGAGTCTTCATTTGAAACTTGTTGATCAGCACTCGATTTTAAACATAACATGCCATGTTAACAGCCTCTGCCCAGAAAAACAATGGTAGCTTTGAATCACACAACATAGTTCTTGCCGCTTCAATAAGAGTTATGTTCCTCTATTCAGCAACACCATTTTGTTGTTGTGTCCAAGCGGAACTGTATTGTCGAAGCAGTCCCTTTTCGGCACAAAAATAGTTTAGTGTAGAATTCTTGAATTCCGTGCCATTGCCACATCGATTACCCTTCAGCTTTAAGTTGATCTGATTCTCCATAAGCATTACAAAGCGTTTGGTCAATTCTGCAGTTTCACTGTTATTTGACAAGAAAAACACCCAAGTGATACGTGAGTAATCGTCAATAATAACAAGACCGTAAGAGCTACGAGAAAGACTCAAAACATGAACGACACCGAACATTTCCATATGCAGCAATTGAAAAACTGGTGAAATGGTGTTAACCAATTTTGGCTTATGAGATTTACGATTGTGTTTACCCAAAGCACAAGCCACACATTTTTCAGTAGTAACAAAATCTTTGACGGGTAAACCACGCACCAAGTCGTTTTTAGCAAGACGATTTAGATTTTTAATGTTTGCATGACCAAGACGACGATGCCAAAGCATTGCATTATTTTCTGACACTTTCAAAAACAAGCAGGTTATTTCACCAGGAACATTCTTGTTCATGTTGATCACATAAGCATTATATTTTCTTTGTGATCTAACCAGGACCCAATCCTCTATATTAATGCCATGTTTTAAAATCAAACACTCTTTGTTGGTAACATGGGTTGAAAAACCTTTATCACAGATCTGAGAGACGCTCAACAAACTGTGTTTCAACTCAGGAACAAAATTAACATTTTCAAACTTTAGAACACCATTACTTATAGTACCCTTTTGCGTAATCTTCCCTTTCTCTCCTCCTGCAAAGGAAACATACCCACCGTTAAAGATCTTAATGTTGTGTAGTTGGGAATTGTCTCCTATCATGTGCCTGGAACAGCCACTATCAGCATACCAAGGTCTGATGATATTCCTCCATAGCTGTTCCTGCACGACGTGCGAGATTAGTTAGTTTTTGGTACCCAGTCCACAGTAACACTGGGTGAACCTGATTCATCTAATCTTGTCACGGGTTGCCATGACATGTCTTTCCGATCATCTAATATAGAATTTGAAGACTTGATCACCGGAGAATTAGGCAGCCATTCATATTTATTTTTAAAAGATTTACTTTCATTTGTTAGAATGGATGGCTTAGTCTCTGTTTACGAGTGGGAGACACAGATAACTTTGTCTTCCTAACTCGTTTTGATCCAAAACCGAGTTGGTTCTTGTAACCGAGGCATAGTTTCTATCACCTTTCTGAAACGTGTTAGGCCTGGTTAGATGAGGACTAGACCTACCAACTTTGTTTCTCTTCCAGTCACCGTCAGAGGGATTTGCCTTATAATACCTTGATTCTCTTTGATAGGTATTTCGAGACATATTCCTCTGATAGTATCCATAATATGGAACATATGGACGGTGTGGGCAATTTCTAGCAATATGACCAGGAGTACCACAATTAAAACATGTTTGACGTTTTATGTGAAATTCATTGTGGTCAACTCCTTGTCTGGACCTGTTGTGTGAGCTATTTTTCTTTATTTGACGTTTACCACCTGACTTATTGTTATGTTTATAACAACTTTGGTCACTTGAACTTCCTTTTTTAACAAACTTTGATGATATATGTTTATGAGGTTTCTTATTTTTATCAAGTTTATTCAAAAACGCATCACCATATTTCAAAATTTTAAAGGAATCAACCACACAATTGTCTTTGCTCTTAAAAACAGAGCCCACACAAACATCCGAAGTCACAGAATTCAAAACAGGTAAATTTAAAGAAATTTGAGAATCAAAGTCTTTATTATTCAAAACAGGCAAATCATCATCCTTATCAATCCAATCCTCGACAATTACTTCATCTGCACGTGAAGTAAACGCATTAGTATCATTCACCCCTGAGGTTGACTCAATAGCTTTTACTGAATCAAGAGCATCTTTGCCATTCTCATTGTTCTTACCATATTTCATGGTTTTTACCCTCTTCTTTGGTAAGAACACTGGTGTAATTCTTATTGTATGGAGGAGGTACAGAATTGTATCCTATCCCCTCAACAAAATTTTCTTTCCACCATAATTGATTCTTAATCATGGAGTTAACAACAGTTCTGTAGCCTTCGAATTTTTTAAAATCAAGTTAAGCACTCTAAAATTTATCAGTTAAATTTTTAACTTCTAACTTAGATGCTTCCACTTCAGCGGTTAACTCAGCAATTTTCTGTTTTGCATCCAGATGGTGATAACATTTTATGCTAAAATCTTATTGAAGTTTAGAAAAATCCTTTTACTGTGCCTCAATTTTATCTCTGAAAGTATTTTCATTTTTCTTAAGAGTAAAATTTTCAGATTTTGTTGCTTCCACTTTTCTAAGCAGGTTGCTATTATGAGATTTGTAAAGATCTACTTTATTAATACAAGCTTGAGAACATAAATGAGAACTTACCTCGGATGAGTTGGAGGGAGTGAAGGCCATGAAAGCAAATTAAAGCTCTTTAACTTGTTCCTCAACCGCATTCTCTTTTTCAGCAATTTCAACACGAGCAGTGTTTGCAGTCTGATTATCTAAGCTGAGGGCTGCCATTTGATCGTTCCAGGAAAACTGTTGAGCTATCATACCTCGCTCGCCTTCAGACGTACTTGCCCCATTTTCTCCTCTAGCATTTCCCACTGGGACCAACACCCTTTCACTGTTCTCTCCTTTGCTGGGTTAGTGCATTCACAAGCAAAGTGACCCGACTCGTGACAGTTGTAGCACCTCAGAGTATCCTTGTTAAATCCCACCTTCTGATTTGTTGGCACGTTCCAGTTGTTTCTGCATGTTCTTTTAGTAAACTTCTTTGCACGAAACACTGTCATGGTGATTTGTCTAGAGATATCCATTTCTTCTACATCATCATGATGAATTTAATCTAGCTCAGCAGCTAATACTGGTTGAACCAGATCTCCAGCAAGAAAGGCGTTATAGAAATTCATGAACCCCGCCATTAAAGCCATGTTTTCCTGAGTTTCCTTTGAAATGGAGGGAATCTGACAGGAACCTGATTGGAAGAAGCAACATATGTATGATATTTAACGGTAGCAGCAGATGGTTGAGTAGGTTTAGGAAAGAACACAGGAGCTGGTTGTGGTGGAGCTTGAGAGAATTGACCCTGAGCGGATTTAAACATAGAGAAGTTGTTCTGAGGTTGATACTGCTGATTATGTTGCCCTTGAGTAGCTTTAAACATTGAGAAGCTGTCTTGTGAAATGAGTACATTCTTGTAAGCAGCACTGTAGCCAGCTGCATGTCATCCATATCACAAGCCTTGATGATTGCCATATCTTCTGACAGAGTTAGCCTATTGAGATCTTTCGTCTTCTTAATCACTGCGACATTCATATCCCAACTTTGAGGCCGAGAATTTACCAGTTTATTGTTTGTTTCAGCGCCTGTCAGATTGATATTCGCATATCTCATCTCAGTCACAAGGGTCAGCTTCCGCACTTGTGCCTTCTTGATGGCCCAACAATTTGTTCCATATAACATTGCAGGTCTAACAGCGACCCTATAAAATGTACCCTTTAGTTTCGTTGGGAATCTCTTGTCGCACAATATACCTGCGGCTAATCTCCATCTACACCATCCTACCTGAACTCGATGGGCCACATCATTGTCTAATTTCCCATCGCTCTGGACAAATGATCCTAGATACTTGAACTTCGTTACCAGCGGAACCACTTGCCCTTCAATGGGGATCTGGACATCCTCATTGACATTTACCCCACCAAAATCACAAATGGAGGTACTCATTCTTAAAGCGACTAACCCTTAAACTTATTGTCTCTAAGGTTATTCATCACCCCCTACCCTCAAATTTAGACCTTGTTTTCTCTCAGCAACTAAAACAATATTGTTTGCAAACATCATGCACCATGAGAATGTCTCCTGAATCGACTTTGACAACTCATCCAAGGCTACTGCAAAAAGAAACTGACTCAACGTTGACCCCTGGTGAAGACCTACCTCCACGGAGAAGAAATCAGTATCCCTCATAGGCACATGGACACTTATTGCACTCCTGGTATACATATCCATAATTATCTCTATATATTTCCTCGTGACCCCTCTACCCTCCAGAAACTCGCAAAGCACTTGGCATGGCTCACTGTCGTACGCCTTTTATAGATCAATAAACACCATATGAAGGTCACACTTCTTCTCCCTATACTTTTCCATCAATTTTCTTATAATGTGTATTGCCTCTTTGGTGGAACTCCCCGGCATGAAGCCAAATTGGTTCATCGTAACCTAGGTTTCCCATTTAAGTCTAACCTCAATCACTCTTTCTCATAGCTTCATAGTATGGCTTAGTAGTTTGATTCCTCGGTAGTTACCACAACATTAGGCGTCTCCTTTGTTCTTATAGATAGGGACTATGAAGTTGTTCCTCCACTGGTCTAGCATCTTGCCAAATTTGAGGATAATATTGAACAAAGTAGTTAACTACATAACTCCTTCTCCTAGCCACTTTCACACCTCGAGTGTTCTTAACTTTTTTTATGCAAATTGGATTTTAATAATCCCAACTTAATGCAGTTGGCCGATAATAATCCCAACGTAGAAAATAGTTGTCACCAATCCCAAGTTTCACAATGTTGTTTTCGCAAGGAATTGTCTATTTCTATAATTTTTAGATGCGAAATCGTAGTTACTCGCTCAACACATTGTTGTTGACAATATATATTATTTTTACACATATCATAGGTAGATATTTGGGATGATGTGAAGATGATGGCTCATAATTGACCTTAAGATTATAAATAAAGGTGAATTGGATTTTAATAATCTCAACTTAATGCAAATGATCGATAATAACCGCAACTTAAAAGATATTTGTCACCAATCCCAACTTTCACACAATTGTTTTTATTGGACCTCTGTTGAAAAAACTTAATGGTGTTCAGTTTTTTCCAAATTTCAAATTGATGTTTTAGGTCTTTCGTTTGGAATGAGGATGCGGGTCGATTGATGTAAAACTTACCTCAAAACGGTGATCCAAACGACTAAAGGATGCTTCAATTCCAGTGTGTAAAATTTTAATTTACAAAAATCAAGTTGTTTGGAGCAACGTTTCGAGGTTAGAATTGCAAGCTTAGAATTTCATGATATTTTTTTAACAGAAGACTAAGTAATAATAATAAAGTTTTTTTTTGTTTTTTTTTGGGTCAAAGTCAATGGGTCAGACTCGATTAGACATCGATTCGAATAGATTTTTTTTGTCAAAGTCAACGGTCAACGCTCAACGTTCGATTACCCATTCGATTCGAATAGAAAAGTTTTTTTTGGGTCAAAGTTAAAAAGTCAATGGTCAAAGTCAACGTTCGATTCGAATGCCCATTCGATTCGAATAGAATTATTTATTTATTTATTTTTGGTCAAAGTCACAAAGTAAACGGTCAAAGTCAACGTTCGCTTCGAATGCCCATTCGATTCGAATAGAATTATTTTTTATCAAAGTCAAAAAGTCAGCGTTCGAATAGAAAAGTCAAACCGAATGAAAAAGTCAAATCGAATGAAAAAGTCAAACCGAATCGATTTTTTTTTGGAAAAATAACACCCAAACTAACAATAAAGTCTAAAGAACTTTAGTCTAAAAACCAATATATTGGCCAAAATCTGAGTTTAAACTGGATCTGAGCCCGAACACGAAAACCAAAAACACCAAAACTTGGATTTGAAGATTTTCGGCCATTTCTATGATGTAAAGCACTCCAAATGTAGTAAGTAACACCAAAAACAACCTCAAATCTAACAAAAACTAAGATCAAAACTAGAAAAGTTTGATCCGAAAATCACAAAGTTGAGCCGAAAGCTCTGATACCACTTGTAGGCCCTCTTTGGATTGATCTAACTACTTTACTCGGATCAATCCGTGTTGTTAGCTAGCGGAAATCACTAACAACACTCGGATCTTAATTTGGATGAACAAAAGAAAGAAAGATAGAAAATGTGAAGTAGGTGAGAGAGAAAGTTTCTCTTTATTTCCTTGGAATTGTTGAGAGTTGTGAATGGTTATGGAGATATGAGTTAAGTGACCCTTTATATAGTGTCTCAATTTCTCTAACTTTTATATTTTGTCCATACAAAATAAACGTATTGATATATGTAATACAACGATTAAAAGCAAATATAAGTATATACACAATCCTAATACTAATATAGAATATTGGCCCTACAATTGAAACACGTGAGATTTAATAATTCAATGACCCTTTTGTTCTTATGAAGGTTGTACCGTGTGTTTGGTCTTGTACATTATTTAATCATAAGCGTTTTAATTTGCTCTCCTCTCTCCTATATTATGTATAGTACAGATAATTAAGTATCCCTTATAACTTGTTCTTGAGTTTTTTAACAAAGGAAAGAAAATGAAATGAGAGGGAAGGATAAGAAAGGGAAGGAAATATATTTTAATTAGGTGTGTTCTTGAGTTGGAAGGAAATTAGAGGAAATAAAAGGATAACTATGTTCTTAAATTGAATGGAAAGAAAAGGAAAATAACACTTTTACAATTTTACCCTTAAGTTGGATGTTTTTAACTATGTTCTTAGTGGGTAATATTGTAATTTGGTTTTTTATCCTTAGTAATCAGCCCATTTTTGAGATAATAATTTATTAAGAAAAATATCAATTTAATCCCTCCTAACTCCTCCTACTCATTTCCTTTCCATTTTAAAAAAAACTCAAGAACATCCATTTTTAACTATCCTTAGTTTTTCTTTTATTTTTCTCCTTTAAAAAAACTCACGAACAAGGCGTTAGAGTGTAGTACCGGATTATGATTGTAAATATAACTGGACTCCATTTACCCACGTCTTATAGTACATATTACCAAATTTGTAGTAGTGTTAAAATTCCATCGCTTTGAAAAAAAGAAGTTAAAAACAGTTTTATGTGTATTCTGGCATGACCAATATCCATCGTATGATTAAAGCCTTGAAATAATATTATCACTGTGTCCCCACAACGACCTACCAAAACGTGAATTTACAAGTACGAAATTGATAGTTCACCAAACAACATCCATTAACCGATAGTTTATCTTGACAAAAATAGAAGGAAATGGTTGGACTAAATTAATAGTATAGACAGTTTTTACATCATTAGACATTCTTCACTGCCTTTACACTTATGGCACTTATAAGGCAGTATTATGTTCTGTTAAGATGAATAAAAGTTGATAGCACTTCATTAAGCTCTCATATGCAAAGAATGCAAATTAAGGATTTATTTGAAGTTTTGGCATGACTGGTCCAACCCTTTTGAATACCTTAAAAGAAATAAGAATTCAAGGCAATTTTTGAATTTAATTCTTACAAGAAAAAACAACCATGAATATATTTATCTTTTCAAATAACTGGTCTAAAATCTAAATTAAAGTCCCTATCCAAATTGGGTTGGGGGGGTGGGGTGGGGTGTTAAAGCCTCAAAACATTTTATAAAATAAAATAAAGATTTTCAAACATGTTTGATTAATTGACTGATTGAAACCTAAGTCAAAACAGAAAAATAAAATACATAGAAGAACCTCAAACCTTCATTAACACAATTCTACATTATTTATAATAATAATAATAATAATACAGTATATAATATGAGCTGCTTTCCGGTGATCAAGCTTTATCATTTGGGTGATTATGCTTTACGCAACCTATGATCCTGTTAAGAAAAAATGTCGGGTTACTTTCTCAAAGATGTGCACGGATCCGTTGGGTATTAATCTCAACTGAATTAACTAATCAACTTTTGTTTAATCGGCTCATTTTATTCAGTTATATTTTTCGGTTCGGTCAATATCAAACTTAGGCTAAAATTTGTATCTGAAAATACATGAAATGAAGATGTAAAATATATGAAACAGAGGTATAAATAAATAAAATAGAGGTATAAATGAATATGCACAAGTTTTAGCATTTATATTCTTTATATCTTCTTACATCAAATACCATTTTGTTTACTAATGTATGTTTTATGATTCATTTATTTAATAATATTCGACATTTTCGTCAAATATGGTTAATGGTTAAGAAAGCTAATGTTATTCTCAATTTCTCATGGGTTTTGACATTTTAAGAGATTATAATATTTTAAGCATAAGCTAGCATGCATATATACCTCATCAAGGTTGGCTTGGTGGTGGTTGTTCTCCAACTTCAACCCAAATTGTATCTGAGGGAAATGCGCCCACTGTATACATAATAATGTCCCAAATTGAATTCATTTAGTAATTTCCATTCACTCTCCAAACCAACAATCATGTCAAATACTCCGTAGTATATATAAAGCAATCAAAGCTAAACAATGCTTTAGCATATAGAAAATGTCTTTTTTTATCAATTTGAAAACAAAGCTAAACAATGACTATATGATATAAATATAAAGTAGTAAATGTTTGTCCACTTTTATTTAATATATATGTTTGATTCATTATGACATCAAAAAATGACTTGAATATGATATATATATATATATATATAAATAAGGCTTGCTTACATTTTTGGCAGCTGTGCTAAAAGCTTCCTTGTGGCAGATATTTGGATTTCTAGCTTTGATCCTTTTAATCTCCTCTCTGTATTTAATTATAGTCATATTTCATCTTCATCAGAGTCAGACAAAAATCTAGAAAACTATTGCATATCATTATATCTTCATAACTATAGCTATTTCTATTTTTAAAATTTCACGTAGATATAATCTTAACAATTTCAGGAAAACTTATCCATATAACGAATCATGATCCTTACCTTATGAATGGATTATACATGGACGGAATGCGTTCTCTTATCCGGAGCTTAAACGAATGAATAATATGTTTAGTTAAATAAAAAATCTTGACGGTGAATGTGTATGTAGTGATATCATATGAAAAATGGAAAGCAGGAAATAAACTAACGACGATTGTTGATCTCTTGTGCATTGGTGACCGATGGCGAGCCTGGCCTCGCCAAATTGCCCTCATATGGCATGATCTGATTGGCTACTTGCTGAAATTAACGGAGCAAAACTAACAATTAAACTCGTGTAAGTGAAATTGTCCTTAAAAGATTAGTGGCTTCTCATAAATTAGTATTCCATCCGTCCCTCTCTAAATGTCATGGTTTGAAAAACACAAAGTTCAAGGTAGATTAAATGATCATTTTTTTGCTTACCAAATGACAATAATGTCCTTGAAAATTGGGTCCATCAATCAATATTGTTTATTAATGATAATTGTGTGTGTTTAGGGGTAAACTTGGAAATAGACTTATAAATCTTGAAAGTGAGCGTTTGTAATGGGACAAATAAAAAAGAAATATGGACATTTTAAATGAGACAGAGAGAGTATCAAGTAGTACAATTAACCTCACCAGATGTGTGTTTCTTTGTTTGTTCTTTCTTATGCAACCGATTTTTTGTGATGAATATCGACTTCATGATCAGATTTAAAGAACACACATAAGTTGGTTACCAACTCGGTGTGACTGACTCTTTTCTTGATAAACAAACTCGACGCTCTTAAAATCAATTACTTGACACGAATCCTTGATATTTATACTAGACTATCCTAAATATATTTTAACTAACCTCATAATATAAACTTATATAATCTAACCAATAAAACTAACCAATTATAAACAAAATAATTTAGTTCAAACTTAATCATTTTATCAGCTTCTATCAGAATTATTCCAACACTTTTTTTAAAATGCTTAACCCTAATTGCTGAATAGAGTTATGCCACATTCATCTTTTCTTTTTTCTTGAAAATATAAGTGAAGCTTCATTTAATACAGATCCCAAGTTATCGATATAGTAACGCATTGGTTCATTTCAAAACCGGCCATTAATATGTTGAGAGTAACCACGATTAATTTCAAAATTCATTTAAGTATGTAGGTTTTTAGTATGATACATAAGATTGTAATCTTTTATGTATTTCTCTCCAACTAATTCTAACCATCTTGTATGCACTATGTACAAGTGTATTATGTTATTATTTCGTCCATTACATAATACTGGTTATGTAACTTCAGACGGGAACTAACCACAAAACCTACAAGCCGAAGAAGTATATATATTGTCAATGAGTCAATCTGTAACACATATCTCAAATACTGCCTAAGAAGACTTTATGGTATTCACCTGGTGATGAGAAGAAGATGAATCTTGAAAACTTGAAGTTGAACCGGTAAGAGATTGATAAAAAACAGCAGCCATACCCACATTCACAGGCCATAAACTGGAGCAGTTTCCACAGCTCACTGTAACTGTATCAAACAAGCTGCTGCATGGTACACTCACCTGAAGCCAATTTTTTTCTCCCAAATTCAGAAAGTGACAAAAATTCATATTTTCTTGGCATATGTAATATTTGTAAAGATAAAAAAAAACTAGGGTATTGGCCCTAAGAAGTTAAATTCAAAGACCAATACCATTAAATAGTATTTGATTGAAAAATTATTGCTATAGATATGTTTATAAAAATCAATACAAAAACATATATAAGTAAAATCATCTCCTAATAGAGATGATTATCTATTAGTAACTTTTTTGTTCTGAAACCAGATATGGGCTTAAAGCCCTTCTTGATTGCAAAAAGAAGAACCCTTAACACATTTTGGCATGCAACCGGTCTTTATTTCTCTGTGTATACATCAGTACATGCTTGTATACTTTCTCTGACTACAAGACTTTGTTTTATGATTTTTATTCATATAACCTTTGCCCCCCCCCACCCCCACCCAAAAAAAAAACAGAAATGATAATCAATTACGAAATTTCATCACCCGTTTTGTAAATTTTGTGGCACCACTACCGCAAGTTCACATGTAAATCAAATGACTCTCATCATAGTTTTCATTTCAATTCGCCGTTCATGTACTAGCCATAGAATAACTCTCTCTACACATAATATTACATGTACTAGACATAGAAAATCTCTCTACACATGATAGGAAGGAACACACACACAGACAAAGATATAGAGAGAGAAGAAGAGATAAAGAGGTACAGCAAGGACAATATTGCAGAAGTTGCAATGGATGTAACAAAGTTGCTCAGAAGCTGCTTGTGGTACATATGTGCAGGTGCTATTGCTTGACATCTCTCTGATCTCCACAAAGAGAATTATATGTGTGTCTGTGTGTTATATGTGTTATTTTGCTTTCAAATTAGGGCATGCTATTCACTTACTATATATACACAGATCAAGAAGCATTGGTAAACATAATTATTAGCAATGAAATTAATCATATATGTGTATTTAGTTAGTCAATGTGCATATTGTGTCTGTTGATTGTATTTAATTACTCTATGTGCATATTGTTGTTGGGTTCGTAGGCCTTTTTGTTTAGGCCCGGTTTATTATTTGAAATTGAAAGGGCAGACGGGTGTAAGGTGGCCAGATCGAAGCCAGACCCGGTTTGGATTTCTTGTTGATGCAAACTCTAGATTAATCTCTATGTATATTACAGTTATGTACTTGTAATCGTTGTCACTCAATAAAAAGAATACCTAGTTGCCATCCATGGACGTACGTCAACTTAGACCGAACCACGTTAAATCCTAGTGTCTGTTTATTGCTTTCGTGTTTTGTGTTCGGTTCGTGTGTATTTAATCCTAACAAGTGGTATCAGAGCTTAGGTTCGGATCACACGAAGAACACGTTGAACCAGTCCCGTACGTCGTCGTCACACCAAGAGTCGGAGCTAGGTTCTGCCGCATTACCTCTAACCACTGCTAGGCTTTCGCGGTAGTTAGCCACCGATCGTTCTTTTTATTTTGTGTCGTCAACACATCAACCCCGTTTGACCGCCACTAGTTTTCAGCCGTATTTTTTTTCTTTTTCAGGCAGATTCTAGCCGACAAAATCAAAATCAAAATAAAAAAGAAAAAAAGAAAAGGCCAACCGCAAAACTCATCATCGTTCATCGAAGGGAAAGAGAAGGCGTGAAGTTAAATTTTGTTTGGACAGATAAGTCTTGTAAAGAAGCATCACGTTACTACAAGAGTTTATTTGACCAGAAGCAAAGCATTTTTACTACCAATTTGTTTTTTGGTTTGGAAATATCTTTTTTTTTGTTGGGCCAGTGAACAAAAAGAAGTTGGTCCATTATATCTTGGGCTTGGGTTGATCAGTTTTCGGTTAGCAACAAACGAGCCAAGAAACCGTTAATCAAAATCCTATTTTAGTTAAGTCAGAAGAAGCGTTAAAGAAACCGAGAACCAACGCCAACCGTGTTTGCCAGGTTTACCGTCTCAGTTTAAAGTTTCAGTTTCTGATTTACAGTTCGTATTTCCGTTACGTTTAAATAGGTTGAATTTTTAACAGAGTTCGGTGGAATAGCCGTTAAGTTCAGGCCGTGTCATTGTTGTGTCTGTCTCTGTTTTTTTATCCAGGTTTTCGTTTTAGTCATTGCCATGGCAGAAGACAGAAAGGTTTCGATATAGAAGTTTGGTTGGTGGAAGATGTAGATTGAGGCGCTACTTTGTCATAAAGGCTTGGGTGTAGTGCTTGAGGATGAAAAACCAGAAAAGTTGTCAGAAGTAAAGTGGAAGCAGTTAGACAAGAAAGCTAGGGCTTGTATTACACTGTCATTTTCAGAAGATATGGTGTTTAACATTATGAAAAAAACCACAGCCCGTGGTATGATGGAGGCACTATCTATGAGAAGCCTTCGGCAGCGAATAAAGTCTATCTTATCAGAGAGCTAGTGAAACAAGAATGAAAGAGGATAGGTCAGTTACAATGCATGTTAATAATCTTAATTCGATCATGTCCTACATAGTGTCGGTCAACATTAAGTTTGATGATGAAGTACTTCATAGGTCTATTGTTATTGTCCTCTTTACCCGACAGTTGGTCGCAAACAGTGACTATGGTATGTAGTTCGTTTACAAAAATTACATTTGATGGGATTCGGCATCTGATTCTGGGAGAAGATTCAAGACGCAAAAGTTCAGGCGAATCATAAGGAAATATGTTAGTCACAGAAGGCAGAGGTAAACAAGGAGGCCGTGGGAGTAGGAAGAGGAGTCAGTCTAGGACTCGTAAAGATATTGAATGTTGGGGTTGTAATGAGAAGGGACACTTCAGGAATCAGTGTTCGAATGGTAAGAAAGAAGTGAACGTTATAGAAGACGACACAAATGACGGGGTCACTAGTGATGAGGCTTTGGTTTTAGTGTTGAGAGTAATGTTATTGATTGGGTGATGGATTCTCATGCATCGTTTCATTCCACTCACTGTAGTGAAACGATGAAGAATCTAAAGTTTGGGGATTTTGGAAAGGTTCGACTTGTGAATGATGATATTGTAGAGGTTACAGGTATGGGAGATGTTGATTTGATAACTTCAGCCGGTAATTCTTGGACTTTTAAAGATGTTAGGGTTATTCCAAGTTTGAAGAAATGTTTGATTTCAGTTGGGCAGTTGGATGACCAAAGGCACGATGTTAAGTTCGGGAATGGGCAGTAGAAAGTAGTCAAAGGGAATCTCGTGGTTGCTCGTGGCAAGAAAATGGGTTCGTTGTATATGGTAGATATGTCACCGAAAGGAGTGGATTCAGTTTTGGTTAAAGACAAAATCCGGTTGACAGAATCTCGTGGGCAGAAGAAGGTTCGTTTTGCAAGTAACAAACCTAGAGCCAGAGTGAAGATTCAGGATGAACGAGCTAGAAGGGTTAAATTAGTCAGAGGACAACGTGGCAGTGGGAGCACAGGTCGTGTTTTAGTTACTGTTCCAGGTCGACAGTGGATTAAGAAAACCAGTATTCCAATTGTAAAAGTTTCTCAAGTGGATTTACTTGCTGAATATGGAGAGTGTTTAATCTCGGGATATCTCAGGATCCAGTAGTTCGCTACAGTGGGAGCCGGTAGGGACAAAGAACGAGTCAGGGGCAGTTTTAGCCGTGACTAGCGTGTTGGAGCTCCGGGGAGCTTTAACGGGCCTTCAGGTTAATTGATAAGAAGGCGGTGGCAACTTGAAGATGTTTAATGTTCGGATTACAGATGTATAATCAGGAGTGCAGACGAGAGTACTCAAGGCCTCCGAGTGAGAGATTGTTGGATTCATAGGCCTTTTTGTTTAGGCTCGGTTTGTTATTTGAAATCGAAAATGGAGACGGGTGTGGGGTGGCCAGACAGAAGCCCATCCTGGTTTGGATTTCTTTCTGAATAAGATGCAAACCCTAGATTAATCTTTATATATATTATTGTTATGTACTTGTAAACGTTGTCACTTAATAAAAAGAATACTTAGTTGCCACTTGTGAACGTTGGTCAGTTTAGACCGAACCATGTTAAATCCTTGTGTCTGTTTATTGCTTTCGTGTTTGTGTTCGGTTGTGTGTGCATAAATCCTAACAATTGTGTATGTTGATCAGTTTTTCATGAAAGTAATAGAAAATATGATAAATATTAAATCCACAAACCTGTTAAATCAGGGAGAGTAGTAACATCAACAGTGTATGATGCAGTCGACATGTTTTTCATCTTGATCGAGTTCCCATTTAAGATGTATAGTTGAGGATGATGTTAGGGTTCTTGAGAGGAAACTGGTTTGGGAGAGAGAATGCACACAAAATTGTATGTGTGTTTGTTGATTAGGTTATGATGTTAATTTTTATCACTCTTTATATATACAACAAAGGGAAAACCATGTATTAACTAGTAAGTGTAATCTCCATCAACAATAACTATTCTAATATATAATAAGGTATATTAATAATTTTGATCTATTATAATATAAATGATAACGATGGTCATATTAATATATATATATATATATATATGGGAATGATATTTAAGAACTTTTAGAACTCAATATTCAATATTGACTATACATTTAATTAAATGAGTATAGAATATGTGGTTGAGATAAATTTAATTAAAATATGAATCAAGAGAGAGAGAGAATAAAGATTTGTAATGATTACACAAGCTTAAATGTTAGTTACACATGTGTAAAAAGTTGATCATGTGTGTAATAAAATACCATAATTTTTTTACGTTACTTATACTTACATATTACATGTGTAAAAAAAATTCAAAAAAAATTTATTACGTTGAGTTCTGTCGAGTTCTTAAAACTCAAAATAGTTCTAAAAAATCAATCATATATATATATATATATATATATATATATATATATTCTTACAGGGTCCACAAAGTGTTAAAAACTTATGTAATACCATATGGATGGGCTGGGCTCATTAGGTTTAGGGTTAATATCTTGTTGCATAAGCTATTATATATTTTAAACAAAATAAATGTATGCTTGCAATCTCTTATACATCAAATATACAAAAACTTTTTGAGTTCAAATGCACTACTAGATAAACGAGTATGAATGATGACCTATAACCAATCAATGATAAGATTGGTCGGCAATTCAATGACAGATCCCACTAAAAGTTCCTTATAACTCTCCGAAAACAGGATGGCAAATCCTTATAACTCTATGAAGATAGGACGGCATGTCCTTAGAATTCTGTGAAGAAGCATGCAAAGACTGTAAGAAAGTAAGAATGCAAGAGCAGGTTATGTATGATATGTGTGTTTTTGAATACGAACGTGAATTTATGAATGTGTAAGAAAAATCTGTTACTAGTTAAATTAGAACTCACTCAACATAACTAATTTTTAGTGTGTTACATACAAGTAAATAACTGAAGGTGGTAAGCTTGGGATACATATGAAGGTGGCAAGCTTGGGAGCATTAGCGGCGACAAGTGTTGCCGGAATCCGATTTGCCAGTACCGATGGGCTTTTAGCGACAACTTTGTCGCCGCTATTGCACCAAATGTCGTCCCTAATACTTACTTTCGCGCATTTTTTTTTTGTACTTTTGACAATTCTAGATTTTTGCAGCTACTACAAATATATACAAATTTTTTCCAGATACAAACCGCATCCAATGGATATATATATAAGAACATTTTTTTAATTCAAACATAGAAGAAACAATTAAAGCATACCACAGACACTTTGTTTCAAGTCAAATATTTAAAACATAAAAACTAACTAGTCCATAGCTAGTCCTTCTCGTCCGTATCAACTTTGTTTCCTATATTTGATGCCTCTTTCGAATCCGTAAATTGTGAGATTTGTGGATGCGTGTATAAATCTCGGGTCTTGAAACATGAATTTGATCCTACAAAATAAGGTATACACTATAAGTTAAAACAAAACTACATATTATCAATACACTTAGCACAAATGTCAGCTTAGAAAAGTTTAGAACATGAGAGAGCGAGTTTGACATGACAGAATCGTTAACACAAATGTCAGTTTATAAAACAATGAGCATACAAGTAAGAATGGTAGGGGTGTAAACGAGCCGAGCTGAGCCCAAGCCCGAGCTCAACTAGGCTCAAGATCGGCTCGTTTTGACTTTCGAGCTCGGTTCGTTTCATTCTCTTTTTCTAAAGTTGGAGCTCGGCCCGTGAGTCGTTTTTTCCAGCTCAGGCTCGGCTCATTTACTATTTATTAATCAATTTATATACGTTTTTAATTCCTTTTATATACTTGAAAAAAAACCCTTAAACGAGCCTAAACTCGGTTCGAGCTTGTGAACACCTCTAGCTTCAAGTACCTAATTATGGTTTAATGTAATCATTCTTACCACCATAATTCGGTTCGACTCATGCTCGTTCCTGGTTAACTAGTCAAACATTTCTTCGTTTTTATTCTTTAAGCCATACATAATTATTAAAAGTGAAATATCAACTATATATTAGTTTTGAATTAAGTAATTCACCTGAAATAACATAATCAAACAAGTCATCATCTTCGGCCAACTCGGTTCCTGATTTACCCTTCCATTTTTGCAAGTGAGAGACGATTTAGGGATCGATATAGACACCGATGGCCGTGAGCTTAACTTGTAGAAAATGGATCACGATGTTGGTAATTCCTGTTTCAACCAACAAAATCAAAAAACCATCACAAATTATAATTCAAGATTTAATTTAGCTATAGTTGAAAATATATTTATACCATGTCAAGCAAAGACAAAGGCTTGGTGGTTGTGATCTGTGGAAGAAAAGGGATGTTATCATCCACTATCATCATTTCTGATCTCACTGCAGTACTACAAACATGATCCAAATCAAATCATTAACTTTAACCTTATGAATATTTATAGTCAACAACCCAAAAGAAAGGTCAACATCGTTCATCAAAAGTGTTGACTAGTCCACAAAGGTAGATCAGTAGACAGTAATTAGTTTACCTTTGTCTCAACCATGGAATGTATGATAGATTGAGGTTGAATAACAATATCAATATTGTCGTAATCAGACCCGTAAAGATAATGGGCTCCAATAACTTCTAGGCCCTGCAAAACGAGCACGTTACATATTACTGTTGTATAATTATTTTAATAAAAAGAAGCGAGATTACCTTATTGAAAAGTGTAGCTGAAACCATAGTGATCTTCTTTCCCTATAACATAAAAATCCCCAATAACTAAATAAAACACTACAGATTATGTTAAAGCATCTTATCTACGTATTCCATTTTGATACAACAATTAGTGTATATGGGGTTATTTAAACAAGCACTACTTAATGTAAAAGGTTTATCTACATTGACAAGCATATGGTATATATTTCCAATAACAAGTGACAAAAAAAAATTGATACCTTTAAGAACCAAAGACCTGGTACACTTGTAGAGTTGATCTACAACACCTCCACAATCTTATTAGATTCGTTATGTTCAACCGGAACCTAAAGAGAATGCACCTGAAATTGAAACACAATCAAACATAGATACAACAGAAATCGGTTCAATACGAGCCCTAATATGCATAAACACACACAAGCATACACAAAAACCCTAGGCTACAAGTTATCCCAATTCCTAATCCCTAATTCAGAATATGATTAAAACCCTAGTATCAATAAATGAACATAATAGCACAAAATATATTATCAAATTCGTCAAATTGAACAAGATTAGGGGATGATGGTGGTTCGTCGGTGTAAATACTCCGACGTGGTGGTGCGGCGGCGGATCCAAAGGGCATGTCGCCGTTATTGGCACAGTCGCCGCTAATAGCGACGCCACTAGAGCTCACTTTTCTTGTAGTGTCTATCCAACGGGATAGATATGTGGCTTTCAAAGAGATCCTTAGTTCTAAAAAAACATATTATTGGAACCTATAGTATTAGGGTTTAGTACCGAGCCCACGGGCCGGTTTATCTCTATATTATATGGAGAAGAACCGGCCCGTGAGCTCGGTACAAATCCTTAATACTATAGGTTCCAATACATATGTATGAGAGAATATAAGAGGAAATTAAAGTTTAAAGGTAATATAATTAATAATAACATGTAGTAAAAAATAATAATACTAATACATTACATAAAAAGATAAAAATATATAATATATGAAAAGAAGATAACATAATGGCGTGTGACAAAAATAAGGTAAAGAGAAGCCCCTAAGGAATTCTTTTCTTCCTAAAAATCATGAATATTAATTCTACGTCTCCAAGAATTCATATCCTTAAGTCCATGTCCTCGAGAGGTTTAGGTCTAGCTAATCATGTCTAATCCTCTCATCCCAAGTCAAATTAGGTCGGGCTCTACCCCTCCTTCCCTATATAGTAGTGTTTTCTACGGATCTAACATGATTTGTCATCTGTCTTCTCTTCACATGTCCAAACCATCTCAATCTACACTCTCTTATCTTGTCAGAAATGTTAGCTACCCCCAATCTCTCCCAAAACATACCGTTTTTAATTCTGTAACATCCCGTTTTTCGGGTTCCAGTTAATAAATGAAATATGAGTTATTATTAGTCGGGCTAGTGTTGGGTTAAATGGATATGGGTTATGGACTTGGGTTATGAAAGAAGGGAAAAGACCATGGGCTTAAGCCCATGATCCATAAATATATAAACCTTTAATACCCATTTAATTTCATTTCACACATATTCCATACACCTCCCAAAACACACACTTAAGCTCTCTATCTAGTTTCTCTCCCTCTAGCCGAAATCACCAAGGAAAACCGATCCCGATGCAAGGTAATTATAGTATGATAATGTATGAGCTTAAACCCGTTAGATATAATCACGAAACTACGAGCCGACACCGTTAAACCGTTTAAGTCAAGAGATCCGGGTGGAATCGGGTATAAACCGAACCTATGATGAGCTTAGGGGTCACCCTAGCTCAAATCTGGATCGAACGGGACAAAAACGGTGAAAAACGAGTTAAAACTCGTTTTTCAGGCGAATCCGCGGTTTTCCGGCGACTTTCCGGCGGCGGCGGTGGCGGAAAGGCGGGGCTGGAAAAGTTAATACGAGGTAAATGATGTCAAGGAATGTTCTGACATTCCCTGACCTAACACTAATTCGCTAAAGGAAAGTTAACGAATTAGAGGTAATTCGTTAACGGGGAGTTAACGAATTGGAAGCAATTCATCAAGCGATTCGTTAAAGGAAAACCTAACGAACTAGACTTAATTCGTGTTCAAAATCGTTAAAGCTAAGTTAACAAACTAGCTCCTAATTCGCATTGATCACTTGTTAAAAGAAATAACGAATTAGAAGGTCCAGTTCGCTACTTGGACTAGTTCGCTATATGGACTGATTCGTTAAGGGTCCAGTTCATTAAATGGTTCAATTCGTTAAGAACCAGGAAACGAACTAGGAGTTTGATAAAATGACAGAACAGTCCCTGGACTTAGAAAAAGAGATTTAGTTACAATGAAGCCCTTGAACTTTTAAGTTAGCAAATTAATGAATGATTCAAGAATTGAAAATAGTTGGGAAAACGGTACAAATGTAGAAATGATAAGGACATGGTGGATACGCCGCTGGTACATCCTATATATAAGTGCTCTTATTGGATTTGCATTTGGAGCGTTATTTTAACTATTCAAAGTTCGGTGTTATGATAAATTATTATTTTTATTTATTTATTTTTTTAAATTTTATTTTAAAATTTTCTTTTCCTTAAACTTTAATGGTGTTGTTATAGTATTCTTTAATTTTGGGACGAAATTCCCTAAAGTATGGGAGACTTTAACAAATCGGTTTTTCCCAATCTATATTACTCGACCCGTTTATGTTCGAGTAATTTTATCAAGTAAAATTTGTCGCTTTTATCGAGTAGATATGATATAATTTATTTATTTATTTATTTATTTATTTATTTATTTATTTATTATTATTATTATTATTATTATTATTTTTTGTTTATTATATATATTTAACTTTGACAAATATATATATTTGTAACCCCAAACTTAAACTTTCACCTTATTGTGTTTCCATCCACAAACCTTATGCCTTGTTCTTGAGTTTTTTAACCAAGAAAAGAAAAGGAAATGAGAGAGAATGATAAGAAAGGGAAGGAATTTTTTTTTAATTAGGTGTGTTCTTGAGTTGGAAGGAAATTAGAGGAAAGGAAAGGATAACTATGTTCTTGAGTTGGATAGAAAGAAAAGGAAAATAACACTTTTACAATTTTACCCCTCATGCTTATTAGCAGCCGTCTCAAAAAACAAACAAACACACACTTTTACTTGCAACAGGCTCAATTAAATTCTATTCAATTCTTTAACTCTGGGCTTCAATTGATGCAATTGGATGATGTCAGAAGCTAATAATAATAATAACAACAACAACAACCAACACCACCATCATTCATCGATGTACGAAACAGTCCATCTACAGGCAGCCAATTTACACCACCACCATCATCATAATATCAATAACAATGATAACCCACATGTGGTTGTGCAAGAAGATGATGATGTTGCAGGTGGCAAAGAGGAGTCCATAGATAACCCGAGTAGATCCGATACAATACCATCATCATAATCATCATGGGTTGCAGAGTACTGGTGGTCTTGAAGGTGGTGGAATGGAAGATATGGGTGTTGTTCCGCCGCATCCGATGTATGTACCCGATGCCGAGATTCATCCGGTTGCCGGTGGTGCTGGCGGTGGACCCGGTGGCGGTGCCGATCAGCTTACGTTGTCGTTTCAGGGAGAAGTTTATGTCTTTGATGCTGTGCCGAGAAAAGCTGCGAGAAGTGGAACAAGACAAGAAGATTATGGTTGTTCTTGACCTAATAAGCAATGAAGAAGATGAAGGAACAACAGAAGAAGATGAGTTTATGAATTTGATTATAGGTAATATAGTAATTAGGTTTGTTATCCTTAGTAATCCTCCCATTTTTGGGAGGATAACGAAAATGGGAGGATAACTTTTTGAAAAAATACATCAATTCAATCCCTCCTAACTCATCCTACTCCTTTCCTTTCCATCCTAAAAAAACTCAAGAACACTCATTTTTTAATTATCCTTAGTTTTCCTTTCCTTTCCCTTCTTTAAAAAAACTCAAGAACTGGGCGTTAGGGACTAAAGTGCAACTCTTACATTATAACCCGTTTAACCCAGGATCCAATCCAAACCCGTTTATAATACCCAACCCGTATAGCGAACTCGTTTCTTTGCTTGAAGCATAATTTTCGTACTAAATTTGGAATTGATTGGTGGAAATTGTTATTCTTACCATTTGCGGCCACACTGACTATGTTAATTAAGAAAACGAAAACAGATTTTATGCGTATTAGATATAATCTAAACCGGATTTCAACCGTGTATCAATATACATTATAACAATGATTATATTTCAATTAAACCTACACAAATGACCCTTATCACGTCGCCAGCAGTAACCCCATGCTCAATTGTATTACCTTGGTCAGTATATCGGGTTTTAATCCTAGTTCTTGCCGTCAGGTCCTTCGCGAAGATTCTTGATCAAATCAACTCGTAAACCAAAACCCTAACCTTAATTAACCTGATTCGTAACAGATTAATTGATTGGGATTGCTAGGGTTGTTTATGAATTGGGTTTTATGCCTTCTGTTTATGTATTATCATTTACAAACTTTAAACAACTTATCTGTTAGAGCAGTTGGTTTGGATGTTTGTGTTAAGTTGGCTGCCGGCCACTGCGCAGGTTCAAACCCCGTTGGGCCTGTTTTGTTCCTTTTTTTTAAAAAAAGCTGATCTAATTATTTTAATTGTTATAAATCATTTATAATTAATAATAAATACAAGATCATCATTATTTTATTAAAGCCCGATACCATATTTATTGTTTCTCGCTGTGGAATGTTTTCACAAATTAGATATATATATTTTTCTTTAAACAAAAATATAATAAATGTATTAAACGTGTGAAAAGTGTTAACTATATTTTTACCATTGGGTTTCATTAAAGATTTTAAAATATAGATTTTGTTATAATTAATTATTTAAACGTTTATTATTATTATTTAAACTAATTATTCATAAATTCGATTATATGATAAACAAATTATTTTCTTAACTAAATAATGACTAATAATATTGTTTCCATAATAACAAACAATCCGTGAGATCAACCGTTCAATAAATAGCCATTCTAATCACAAACCTAGCTCAAACCCGATCGAAATCTTAATTTATTAAATAATGTTATACCTTTATAATTAATCTTATTACTATTAATAACTAGGAACCCTTATCAACGCATCCCGAGAAGTTCGGTCTCATTTAACTTATTTTCTATCACTTGTTCTACTTTTTCAGGTGAGTACCACATTCCCCTATTTTATTTGTTTTTCATGTTTTTGGGGACATATGCGTAAATATATTTCTCACATATACTAATACACAAAACTGCAACTTTGTCTTATGTGTTAACAACTTATACCTTACTTGTTTATGTGCTTATTTGCTTTACGTGAACCGCATTCGGAGAGGTACAACATAATCTCAGAATAGTATGATGATACGCCAGTCCTTATAGCCTTGTGCTTCTCGACATCTCAGTCATACTTGCTCATTTGGCTAATTTGTTATTCTCATATGACTTGTTGCAGCTACGTATTTTGTTATATATACTATATGTACAACTAAACTGGTGTGCTGCTCACTCAACATGTGTTGTTGACAAAATTCTATTTTAAACGCATATGCAGGTTATCGTAGAAATTTTATGCAGGTTGGTGAAGACTTAGTGAAGTATTTAAGTTAGACATGATACGATCAAGAATTTAATTTGTAATTGTTGTTTGCTTAATAAGTTGTATTTTGTACTTGAATTATTTGAAATTATTAAATAGATATTGAAACTTATATTGTGCATGATAGTAACCTTGAGAGCTGTGACAATCAGTTCGCGCCCCGACATTTCCGCCGTAGGTTGGGGTGTGACAGATGGTACATGAACACTCTTCGGAGATTGCACGTATTATCAAGGAAAGTAAGTAAGAACATGTATGGTACAGTTGCATAAAACAAAGAGACCAGACCCTAATAATATCTATGATGGTAGGGACCAAACCCTAATAATATCTGTGATAGTAGGGACCAGACCCTGATGGTAGGGACCAGACCCTAATAATATCTGTGATGTTGGGACCAGACCCTTTATAATATATGTGATGTTAGGGACCAGATCCTTATAATATCTGTGAGGTTATAGGGCGGAAGTCTCTTTAAATATGATGGATAGTTATATATTAAGAGTAAGTATGATTAATGTACACCCCTTCGGGCACGTGTGCAAGTATGAGAACAGATTGTATGTTGTGTGATTAACTAGGACTCACTCAGCGTAGCTGACTTTTAGTATGCACGCAGGTGAGTAGATTGAGGCAGCTTGCATAAGAGGAAGCACATGGCATGAACTTGAAGAAGCTGGCATCTCAAGAAATATTATGTTATTTTAAAGACAATGTTATATGTTTAATTAATTTGAATTCTTGTTAAGACAAGTAAGGATGGTTATGTAACATAATGGTTTGAATGTTTTAATATTCCACGAATGTTTTTTATTAACTCTGATATTATGAACTGTGTTTATGAGTAAATTCAACGTCCAAAGTAGGGCACCGGTAACGGGGCCTTACATATTCGGTCCAAACCATCTCAATAAGTACATGATGTATGTGAAAAAATTGCATTACATATGTATTTCTTATTACTGGAATTTTAAGACTATTTCCCAAATAGCAATTATTTCGTTAAAATCAAAATTAGTGGAACCTACTTAATAATTTTTGAAAATACCATAATATCCGTAAATAATGTGCTTAATATGACCCCAACCTATAATACAACAAAGCAATCTATTTTTTTTTCCATGGAAAAAATTAAAAGGTACTTGTACACTTAAATACATATTTTGGATTATTTTTGACTTTTTCCCTTTTAGTTAAAAATGTGGCTTAACTTATTCTACCCATTAGGAATAAAACATAACCCAACTTCATACATAAAAACAACAATATAAACCCATTATATTAAGATAAAACACATTCAAGATAAGAATTAAGTACGGATCAATTCAATGAAATAAAAGAAACCCCTAATAATCATAAGAATTAAATAACAAGAAAACTTGTCAAAACATATTCAAAATCAAAACAAAATCAAACATTTATTGTTCAATTCCAAGGAACGCTATGAGAACCCAAAATGAAACTATTTAGATTAAATTAAATTTGAAAATCAGAGGTTTGAGTATAAACTTCACATTAATCTTAGTCGTGTACTTCTTACAATATATTAAGTTACATGTCAAATAACATGTTACAATAATGATTTGAATTTTATATATTTCTTGGTATACAACTTGGGGTATTGATAACTTTCTCAAATTGATCAAAAATTAATAACTCGAATCCATCTTTACTTTTTACTCTAAATGATGCAACATATAGCTGACCATTAGTAAACGCTAGACATTTCAAATATAAATTAACCATTGAAAATTAATGCTAATAACTTTTATTTATAGTAATTCCAAAACATACATCAATTGAAAATTGTCTTATTTGAAATTTAAATGAAATTCTCTTATTTAAAGCTGATAAGAGTGTGATGGCTAATGTTGTTTTAAGATATATTCTCCGCTTTTATAACATGATTTCCATTTGATTTGACATAAAGTCTTATTCTATTATAAAAATGATTTATTAAACAATATTTATTTAATAGTATAAATGTAACACTAACCTTTAAAACTATCCTTCAATGATATTTGATGATTTTGTGATTTGGAAAACTTGAAACTCTTTAGTTCATTTAAAAGATCAAAAGTATCATCCAATTCTCTTTTAACAAATACCACATGCACATACATATTCCATTGAATCTTCTGAAAGCATTAACATCAAGTGGTTATTAACTTATTGTGCATCATCAATTTTCGAGGCAAGTGTCACTTGTTCTTGATAATATTGTGCATCAGATGCATAGCAAACACCTTGATACACATAACTAATTCGATAGGAAATAGTATCAAATGAATAAGTTATGAGAAGATGATCAAGTATATCTACAACCAGCCCTCCGTCACTCAAACCATCAATTTTTCATTCACCAAATTCTAAAAGTCATTTTACAAAGATCTTTGTTTCTTTCTTATCATATCAGACAATTCACTTTATAGACTTAAGATTAGGTTTTTGGTTAAATTTAAGACCTACATTTTGCCCAAATAAATCATACAACATATTATAATGTGTTTTATGAATATATGTAAGGCCCCGTTACCGGTGCCTCACTTTTGACGTTGGATTTACTCATAAACACAGTTCTACTAATCAGAGTTAATTAAAACTTTACGCAGAAAAAAACTTTCATAAACATTACATAATAATTCATAACATGTCTTAAAACATTCATCTTGTCTTTCAAAATCAAAACATAACTTATAAAACATAGCAGGTCTTCAGATGTCAGACTCTTATTCTTCTACCATGTGTCCTCGCTCAAGCCAGCTGTCTCATTCTACTCACCTTCGTGCATACTAATAGTCAGCTACGCTGAGTGCGTTCTAGTTAATTATAAATCATACAATACATATACTTACCTTCCATTATGGATCCAAAGATACATAATAATTACTTTACTAATTTACTTTCATTACATAATTTCATACATATTCTCATACTATATAATTACTGTCCATTCTATCTCAGATATTATTAGGGCCTGATCCCTCTGTCCTTATCTATCTCAGATATTATTTGGGTCTGGTCCCTTTCTTGTCTATCTCAGATATTATTCAGGCCTGATCCCTCTTTTCTTCTCTATCTCAGATATTATTAGGGTTTGATCAATTTCTTCTCTATCTCAGATATTATTAGGGTCTGATCCATTTTTTCTCTATCTCATATATTATTAGGGTCTGGTCCCTTTCTTCTCTATCTCAGATATTATTAGGGTCTGATCCCTTACTCATTCATCTTCGTACATACTGTCTTTACATACCCGTAACATACATATACTTTCTATAATCATCCATACATATTCATATGTTGTGTATATATATATATCATACACATCCATCTTTCATATACATACCTCTCTTGTCAATACGTGCAATATCCGAAGATCGTTCGCGTACCGACAAGATTTCATTCACATACATAACATAATATCTAACACATAAATCACACATGGAATACACTTACCATTTAAGGCAAGTGTATTAACTATCACATCGAGTATGCACAGAGCCCCGAAAACATAACAAGGAAATGAGGCTAGAAACTCACCTGAACGCGGTTACGTTCACCGTTAATAGTTATTCCCTTCTTTAGCTGTGCGCGACTAACTGTATAACAATTACACGTATCAATTATCTATCGCAACCCATATCGTATTTCTAGTTTAATTATATCCCACAACGAACGGGGTCCGGGGGCAGCGCCCCTGGCAGCGGGGTTCTAGGGGCGGCAGCCCCTAGCAAGGTCCAAGATGAAGAGCCCTTGGCTGGGGTTAAGCGAATTGCCTAATTCGTTATAGCGAATTTCCTTTGATTCGTTATGTGATCTTTCTTATTCTATTAACTGTCTTAACACATTTTCCATTAGGATTTTAAATTTTGTCTAATACGCTAAATCATTCGTTATAGCGAATTGCCTCTGATTCGTTATGTGATCTTCCTTAGTTCGTTATCCTTATTCGTCCCTTATCATCATCTGATTCGTTATTCCAATTCGTCATCTGAACATGACTTAATTAGTTATCTTAATCGTAACGAATTCGCGAGTAACGAATCACCTGATTCGTTATCTGGTTCGCTATCCTAGTTCGTTAGCCTAATTCGTTATCTTGACGTAACGAACTGGATAAGCTAATTCGTTATCTTGTCTTAACGAATGGTCAAACTACTTCGTTATCTAGGCATAACGAATTGATGAACTAATTCGTTATCTTACCATAACGAATCTCTTCAGTCTTATCCAGGCTTTGACCCAGGGTCAAAGTCAAAATTGTCAAGAACACCATACAGTCAACATATCTTAGATATGCAATTAAACCTTCGTTTCTTAACGAAACATCACGATTCTGTTACCGTTGGATTCGCCATACTAGCACCAACAAACCCTAGTTATCCATTCATTCAAATATCGGGTTTTAGAGGGTGCGATTTAGGCATATATATTACGGGCTCTTTAGGCTAGCAATTAACCTACCAATCGTTAATGGTTTTCAGCAAGAATCATCACGTTAAATTCATTTTTACCATATGTATACAGATCTAAGATTACCTAAATGAATCCGGACCTAATGAATGATTTCTAGTTATAAACGTACCTTAAACGAGTCGGTTCACAAACACGAGCTGGTCTTGATGTAGGTTCGGTTTGTTACAACGTTCCTGCACCAACAAGCTCGGGTTTTCGCCTTCGGATCTTGAGTCGGGATACAGGATAGTGTTAGTATGTGTTTTTTGATGGTGTAGGCTATGGTGTAGAGATGGATAAAATTGGAAAGGTTTAGGGTTTAAGGGCTATTTATACTCCCAAAAGGCCATGGACCTAAGGCTCATTCCATCTCTTATTCCATCTTTTAAAGTCCAAGCCCATCATCATATAGTTTATTTATCTAAACCGACACACGACATTTTATTGAATAAACGAAATTTCATTTATTTATTATATTTAAAATTAGGATGTTACAATATACTTAGCAAAGTATAAGAATTAAATAGTAAATGTAATATATGATGACTTTAAGAAAATTCCTTACAATTAGAATATCAACAATTTCGTCAAATATTTTTATAATTTATTAATATAAAAAGTGAGAAAATGAACTTTTTAAGAAAAATCACTTATTTTAGGTTTTTTTATTGCTAATTAATAAAATGTCATACACATTTATTTATTTGTTAATTTACTTATTATAACAATATTCACCAAAGTATCCTTGACTAAATGGACAAAAATAGACGGGTTAGAGAAAAGTACTAAAATTGCAAGTTTTAGAAAACTGAAGTAGTCATTTGTAATAAATTCAAAAACAGTACTAAAGTTACGTAATTGAACAAAATCACATGTATAAAAATGGCAATTAACTCTTTTTTTACTATCGGAATATGATTGTTGTATATGTTATCAAGAAACTAATCTTTTTGTTTATTGAAAGAAATTTTATTAGTTAAATAAATTTGATTTTATATAAAACAGAAACGAATAAATTCGGAGATGATATAGAAACTTAAGTTAAATTTAACTAAACTTTGAGCTTAGATATAAGATTTAGATAGATATAATCAATTATGATTAACTCAAATATAGCAAGTATATATATTAAATATGATTAGATATCTTAATTTATGAGATATAAAAGTAAAGGTGTTTTGATGGAAAAAAATTGTTAGATGAAACATGATGACGACATGTAATATAGTTATTTTCTTTTATTATAATAATTAGATTTTCTCATATACGTTTTCTCTAAATCTACACTAGAACTTATCTAAACAATTTTGATCACTTTCGTCCTAAGTGAAGCCAAATCTGCATGTTTTTTCTTCAATATAAGTGATTTATTGTAGTATAGTGGTTAGTCATCTTGTGGCAAATTATGTGTCGAAGGCCTTATCATTAAAGAATGATCCGATGGCCACTTTAATTTGTACTATATGATAATTTTTTTAATACACCTAAATCTCTTTTGTAGCTAAAAAAAACCTAATGTGGCTAATGCTAAATAGATTTAATTACTTTTCGTTATTGACTACTGACAAATAATAGTCTTCACTAACAAAATGACTATTGACGGTTCTATCATTTAACATATTTGCACCAGAAAATCTGCGCCTAATAGAATCCTAACGTGATTAGATTGTTGATATTTCCATAATTCGCAATATACAAACTGTATAATATTCAAATGATTTATATTTTTTTCTTTATTCTTATTAACCAAAATCAAATAATTATTATATTTTAAATTAAATTTAATTATGTTTTGACATTTTCTTAATATAAAACCATTTTCAAATATATTAGAGTTACGACATTTTAATAAATCATAAAATACAATAATTTAATTACGGTTTCTAATTTGTAATAAAGTCACTCAAAAGATAAGTCATTTTATTCTCAAGTATATAAGGCTTCAGTTATATTATATTTTTATCATTGATCTGTCCATCTTAAACTATATAGTCTATCACACAAGCTATCTTATATATAGGCATGCATTGTTTGTCTAATCATGTTATATCTCTCTAACCAACTATTTAAGATTGTTCATCATTTCTCTTTTTATTGTAAAACATAATTTACTTTTACTTATTTTTTTTACAACCAAACCTTAGTCTTAGTAAATTTTGTTTTTGAATTGGTGACAACATTTTGTATACCGTTTTGCATAAAAACAACAATGTAATACCTTATAGTTAATATAAAATTATTCGTTCTTATAAATATGACATTTACAATTCATTAAAATGCATAACATACAAATATATATATATATATATATATATATTACGTTCTCTTTATTTTTCACCCATGTGACACACGGGTTGTAACATCCTACTTTTGATAATAAGAAATAAAAAAATTTATTTACTTAATGGTACGTTTTTATTCAATTAAGTTCAGTAATAATAATAATAATAATAATAGAGTGTGGGTTCGGACAAAAAAAGTGGAATATGGGATGGTGATGGACCTTAGGTCCATGGGCTTAGGGGTACTTAAACACCCTTAAACCTCCCTAAAACCCTCATTTCCTTCATCTAGCCTTCCTACACAGTCAAAAACACACACAAACACACCCTTACAACCCGAATTCAGATCTGGGCTGATGAGAGGAAGAATTCATGATTCACATCATCGTAAAACAAGAAACACGTTCAGATCTACGTCTAGACTCGAACTAGAAACGAAAAAGTATGTTTTCGATATAAAGGTTAGGTTTTAGTCATCGGTTTGTCTTAAGATTTGATACGAAGGCAAACTGGGTCTTATAATGTAAGAAAAACATAAACTTTATAGTAAACGACTTAACATGTGAGATACGGGATGAACGAGTGACGTTTGGACCGAGTTAAAGTAAGAACATGAAGTTGTTATGGCCCATAACTTGTTTCATCAGTAAACGCGCATAACGGGATGTATAAAAGTGATTAGAATGGTTAGGAATGAATAAACATAATCGAATCGAGTTCCTGAGAAACTCGATTCGTTTGACGGAAGTACGAATCGAATCGAAATGAAACGAATCGAATCAAAATGAAATGAATCGAATCGAAATGAAACGAACTGAAACGAATCGAATCAAAATGAAATGAATCGTATCGTATTGAAGCGAAACGAATCAAAAGAAACTCGATTCGATTTGACTGAAATTTGATTCAAATGGAATGAAAACTCGATTCGATTAGAATAAAAACTCGATTCGATTAGAATGAAACTCGATTCGTTTAAACTTTAATTTTCAGATGAATTTTTAGTAAATACTTATTAATGAAAATAAAATTTTTCCAAGCTGACCTGGGGCTCTGCTCCTTGGACCCTGCTAGGGGCTTCCGCCCACCCCACTGCCAGGGGCGCTGCCCCCGGACCCTCGTTCGTTAGGGGTTTCACTTACTTAGAATATAATCTAGTTAGTGGTAGTTAATTGATACTTACACAGTTAGTCGTGCATAGTTAAGAAGGGTTATTATAGTTAACTTAGAAAGAAACAGAACTCAGGTGAGTTTCTAGGCCCGTTTTTCTGTTATATTTTTCGGGGCTCTGTGCATACTCCTATGTGTTAGTTAATACACTTAACTTAAGTGGTAAGTGAATGTTATATGAATGCCTTATGAAAGATACATGAATGATATTGAAATAATGAAAGAATGTAGAAAATGTTAGGAGTATATATGTATATGTTTATGAATATATGTATGTATATGTGTGTGTGTGTGTATCTAGTGTATGTATGAAAAAGAATGTATGGGTATGGAAAGGAATGTATGGTTTTATGGTTGTATGGTTGTATGGAAAGAAGGGCACTGAACCCTAATAATATCCGATATATGCGATTGTATGGTTGTATGGAATGAAGGGAACCGGACCCTAATATTATATGAGGATGAAGGACACCGGACCCTAATAATATCTGAGGATGAAGGACACCAGAACCTAATAATATTCAAGTTATGTAAAGCGAAATGCTCTTTGAAACGTAGAGATAATTATGTATGTGTTGTTAGACTAAAACCAGAAAGTATGGAAGAATGTAAGTATGAAATAATGTAAGTATGAAAGTATGAATTTATGTATGTGTGTATGAATGAAAGGTACGTTAAGCATACAAATGTGTGTCTTCGGATACATATATATGTAAATGTAATGCATGTTGCCTGATTAACTAGAACTCACTCATAGTAGCTGACTTTTATTATGCACGCAGGCAAATAAAATGAAGGAGCTATATTGAGGGAGGCACATGGCATGGACTGAGTTAGCTGGAATCTAGAGAAGAAAGATATGATATTTTAATTATGATGTTTTAAGTTAAGACAATTTGAATGTTTTAAGCAAGAATGTTATGTTTTGTAATATATGGTTGAAGTTTAATGTTTCCCAAAAAACTTTTAATTCACTCTGATATTTAGAATTGTGTTTATTAGTAAATTCAAAGATAATGTAGGGCACTGGAACTGGGCCTTACACGGGTAACTAACCTTGTTAGTACAATATAAATACAAGTGATACATAAATAAAGTTAAGATTATAAATCAAGCATTGATTAACATGCTCCCCTAAACTTAAGTTTAGTGGCAGCCTGTTGTAGAGACACGTTGGCTTCCTCCAAAGCTTTGGCAGACTGCTTGCAATTAAAACTTCAAAGTGTGACGTTTTTCAAATTTTCATATTCGTATTTGTATTTGTATTTGTATTTGTTAAACCGACCCGTTTAGTCGTTTCAATATATTCATATTTGAAAGTAATCAATTTATATCATTTTCAATTATCTAAAGTTCGTTTATGTTCACTTTATATTCGTATTGTTCAAGTAACGAATCTCCGAGCCATAAAAGTTATTAAAATAATCAAGCTTCAAACTATTCGAGCATAAAACGTAAACAATCTAAAGATAATAAAGATGTAATAAGTTTTCATCTAATTAAGTGTATTTATAAAGTTCAAGGTTCAAAGTGTAAATAAAGTTTAAAAACAAATTATAAAGGTTTAATAAGTATAGGGGTTAAAATTGTAACATTGCATTTAAAATTAATAAAATAATAATTACCCAGCCCAGCCCAGCCCTTCCCTCATGCCCCGTTTTTCCAACCACCGGCCGGTGGCGGCGGCAATTTTCTGGCGAACATTTAAAACACTTCGTTTATACTCCGTTTGATCCGTTAATGCTTCCTAACGTCGTCTCCACTAATTATAAACATTATTACGCGATTAATTTCACCATTAACAACCCATTTAACACCCACTAATCACCTAAACCGCCGGATATTATTAAAATTGTAATAACTCGAATTAATCATCCAACAATCCAATTGAGGCTATAAATAGGATGATAATCTCCAAATATACTTGTTTCAAACATAATTTTTCACAAACACTCTTTATTCATCAAATCATTCATCAAAGTTAACCCCGGTCAAACTATGGTTCACCATCAATCTGTAACATTTAGAGGTAATTGTTATATGAAATCTTATTGTTTTTAAGAGTATAATAAAACCCCTAACATAAATCGGGCAAACATTGAACGGATTAAGAGTATTGAATCTAGGGTTTAAATGAGGAAGAAGATGAATTTAAGGATTTGTATATATTTAATAGTTTCCATCTTTTAAACACAAATCAGGTTTGGTCCAGTGGTTGAGTGTGTCACTGCAAATCCATTTTGTATTTTTTTAAAACCATTTTATTAGTTATAATAAATCTTATATATATATATATATATATATAATATATATATATATGTATCATTATAAAATAAATAAAATCATTTTATAGTTAAATAAAAGTTGTTTTAGATTTCGATAGCATGTCCGTTCAAGAATCACACTTTTACACACCTGAACCACTTGATAAAACTCGTAAAATAATTATATAAATAAATATATATAATAACGTTGTAACTTTATAAATTCTAAACCGACAAATATTTATACCAAAACAAAATATACCAGCAACACTAAGATCCCGTAACATTATTATATACAAATTTAATATAAAACTTATAAATAATATTATAATAATAAATCGTAAAAATCCGTTAAACTTATAGATTAAAATACTTCAAAACGTGTAAATATATATATATATATATATATATATATATATATTAATTAAAAGTGTAGGAACCTTAAAACCGACATTTCATTCCCGTTATTTAGTTATTAATTATCGTGCTTATTATTTTAGCTCGTGAGATTCGATCATTCGATTTCATATAACGCTCTTTCCGTTTCATTTGCAAGGTTTTAATCCAAATCACATGTGAGTTTCTCACACCCCTTTTTATCCTTTTTAACTATTTTGGGGGTAACATATATATCGTATCAACAATTACAATTTCATTTATTCATTATTCATAAATTACAATTCGTTACATGGACTTGTGTTTATTTGCTTACTTGCTCAAAGATTACGTGCTTATGGTTTCCGTATAAAGTATGATCATACACCCCTATGCACTTAGGACCTCGATGTTATGAGTAGAATAGGGACCCCTAATTCGAGTACAATTGGTTGTTACGCCCTTGCGCTATTACTACACTATGTTTCATGGAATTGTATGATTTTTATGTACTTGTATCAAACTTGTGTGAACTCACCAACTATTCAATTAGTTAACTATATTTTATATATATGCTACAGGTACTTTCCTTAGAGGATGAAATGACGAAGATACTAGAAGTTAGGTTACTTAAGTAATAAACAAGAAGACGTTTGTTTTATTTCTTTTCTTTGTATTTGTTCATTTGATCAACTTGTGTACTTGGGATTTGAATGAATTAATGATATTATTATCGCTTAATAGTGTCACATGTGTTTTGAACAATCTGTACGTCACACCCGGGCGTATTCCGCTTTAGCCGGGGTGTTACACAAAGTTTCATAAACTTCCTCCCACCTAACCAATCATTTTCTACATATAAATCTATAGGAAGTTAATCCTAATTAGTTAATGTGTGAAATGGTTTTCTAGAATATGTTTTATTGTTTTGCAAAACGTTTGTTTAGTATAAATAGAGGGTTAGGCTATTTTTGTGTGTCAAGAATTACTAGAAAGAAGTGAAATAGTCAATCTTGGTGGAGATCAAAATTTGTGTTCATGTTCATGGGCTTGATTCCAACAATTGGTATCAAAGATTAGTGAAGAGAGGGATGGTTTGAAAGTCGGTTTCAAGAAAGGGGCTATCCCTTTGCTACAGGGATGAAGAACGAGAAACAACAACATTTATAAAGCGTGTAAGAATATAGGAACAATAAGCGATCAGAAACAACAAGCATTGAAGACCTGACCATTTTAGGAAGAAGTGTAGCCTGTTTTTTTTATGGAGGTGATTATTATTGAGAAAGAGTTAGAATGTTACTATTGAAGGCATGGAGAAAGAGTTGAGACGGAAATGGAAGAAATTGCAACGATAGAAGAAAAAGTGTCGGAATTTACTATTATGGAGTAGGTAAAAAAGAAGGGTGATATCGATAGAAGGGTGACCAAGAAGTAAGGTTGATCACGTAAGAAGCAAGACGTGACCACATCTACAAAGAATGCAAGGAATGTGATATCGTGAAGATGTCAAAAAAAGAAAATTTGGTGTGGTCATGTGAATATGGAAGCGTGATCATGTGAAAAGTGAAGCAAACGGAGGAGTAACAAAAATGATCATTGAGGTCGAGATCAACGATAGAAGGTTGCGGGTTTCGTTTTTATTTTTTAATCCATGGTGTGGAAGAAAGAACTAAATGGGAAGTTAATTAGAAAGTATCAAAAGAATCAAAAGCAAGATTCGCAAGTGAAGCAAGCAACAACGAGAACTAACTAGGAGCCGTCATCAAGAAAAAAATAAAGTAGGTTATTATTTTAGTACAAAAATTCGTTTTGAATTCATTTTCTAAAAGAACAAGTTCGTATTATGCAAGAAACAATATAATCTAATTAATAAATAGGTCAGTCAGTCAGCGATTAGGTGTGTAGCAAGAAAACTAGATTAACAAGTGGGCTAGAGCAAGAAAAACTGTGTTGGAAAGTAGGCCAAAGCAAGTACAAAGCAAGTAATTTGATCATATGATTTAAAGCATGAGCAAGAAACCTAGTTTGGGCTATAACAAGAGCAAGAAACTTGTTTTCGAGTTAAAGAAGAAAAGAAAACAAGATTACTAGCAAGAAAGCAAGACCATTAGCAAGAAGCAAGCATAAGAAAGCTTTGCAAGAATTTAGAAAAAGAAAGAAGTAAGAAAGAAAAAATGAAAAAATAAAGAAAGAAAGAACAATATCTAAGCAAAAAGGAAAAAAAGAACGATAAGAACACACAACAAGGAAAAGAAACAAGAAAGCATAAAACCAGATCGAGCAAGAAGAAAAAAACTGATAAGATATGTACAGTTTGGTTAGGGAAAAGAGCAAGAGTCGCGTGACTTAATTGGAATAAGGGGGATATTGAAGTTAATTATAATTATTCAATGTATGAAAGTTGAAGGGTGTTTCGTAAAATGGTTTAAAACTATTTTGAAAGTTTATTTGGGCATGATTTTAGTATGGTAAGAATATTAACTATTATTTGGTTTTCTATAATACTTTTTCTTATTTTGAAAACTATTTATTAGTATAACTAAATGGGCAGGGTTATTGTTTTTGTGTATCAAGAATTGTAATAAAGCATAGAAAGAACCGATCTTTGTTGAGATCAAATTTTGTGTTCGTGTCTTGTGCTTAATTTCCAACAAAAGAAAAGTATACTTCTTTCCTCTTGTACAAATATTCCATGATATGAATTCCCCTTTGTGGTGTTATGGGTAACATTCTTTAAATTTCAAACCTGAACCGTTTTAAACTTTCCGATTTTCGTATTTGGTAAACTCTATTTTTAACTTATAATAATATTATTCCATCTATACGATTTTAATCATAAACTCCATTTTATGTATTTTATAATTTATTGCATTTTATAAGTCTAGAATTATGTTATATGTTTTTATGTTTAATCTTCCATTAACTCTTTTTAACACCATTTTAAATGATTTTAAAGTGTAAGGCCCCGTCCCGGTGCCCTACATTGTACGTTGGATTTACTCATCAACACAGATCTATAATTTCAGAGTTAATTTAAACTTTCGCGGAATAACTAAAACTTCAAACATTCATTACAAAACATTCGTAACTTGTCTTTTAAAACATAACATAAATGATAATATAAAAACACCATGACAAATATTCAGATGCCCGCCTCTTCAATCTTGTCATGTGTCCCGCACAAACCAGCTGTCTCAGTCGATTAACCTGTGTGCATACTAAAAGTCAGCTATGCTGAATGACTTCTAGTTAATCAGACGACATACAGTACATTCACATACTTACATATGCACCTGAAGGTACATACCTTCATATTTCCTTACAAACTTACATACATACGTACTTTCATTCTTTCTTTCTTACTTACATACATACTTTCATTCATACACATACGTTTTAAGAGCATTCCACCCTATAATCTTCTCTGATATTATTAGGGTCGGTCCCCTACATTCGCGGATATTATTAGGGTCGGTTCCCAACATTCTCCGACATTATTAGGGTCGTTTCCCTACATTCGCCGACATTATTAGGGTCGATTCCCTACATTTGCCGATATTATTAGGGTCGGTTCCCTTTTCTAACTATACCTTCCATACATTTCTATACATTCATAACTATAACTTCCATACGTTCATACATCATAATATATCAATCATATCTTTAAACTATCCCTTGGTGGTACATGCAATATCCGAAGATCGTTCATGCGTCGTTAAGCATTCATTCATACATAAATCATATAAGGCATACACTTACCACTTAAGGTAAGTGTATTAATTAATCACATCGAGTATGCACACAGCCCCGAAAACATAACAAGGAATGGGGGCTAGAAACTCACCTGAATTCGGTTACGTTCCTCGTTTATGGTTATTCCCTTCTTTAACTGTGCGCGACTAACTGTATAACAATTACACGTATCAATTAACTATCACTACCCATATCTCGTTTCTAGTTTAATTATAACCCTCAACGAACGGGGTTCGGGGGCAGCACCCCTGGCAGCGGGGTCTTAGGGCGGCATCCCCTAGCAGGGTCCAAGGGACAGAGCCCCTGGCTGGGGTCGAGCTGCCAGGTCAGCTTGGAAATTTTTTATTTCCATTAACTGTCTTAACATATTTTTCATTAGAATTCTTAATTATTATTTTATTTGCTGACTCAAAAAGTTCGAGGGCTTCTTTGTAATTAATCCATTTTATTCTAAGTTCAGGGACCTTTCTGCCATTCTTTCAAACTTCTAATTCGTCCCAGTCTCTTAACGAATGGGGTTCATAACGAATGAACTCATTGGTTACTTTATAACGAATTGACTATTATAACGAACTGGTCCCTATAACGAATTGGACCTTATAACGAACTCGTCCTTAAAACGAATTTGGACTTATTCGTTTGGCCTGGTTAACGAATGACCCCTCTGTAACGAATTGAACCTTCTAATGAATGAGGGTTCATTCGTTATAGCTCCGTTAAAGAACTACTTAACGAACTGCTTCTAATTCGTTATCTCCTTTTAGCGAATGGTCATAACGAATTGGGGTTATTCATCATCTTTTCTCAGCGAATTGGCATAACGAACCGGGGATTAATTCGTTATGTTCCCGCAATGAATTAGGGTTAGGTCAGAATGTCAGAATATTCTCTGACATCCTTGTACACGTTTTTCCGGCGCCGTCATCGCCGGAAAACCGGGATCTCGCTGGAAAAGCGAGATCTCAATTATCTTCCACCGTTTTTCGTCCCGGTCGATCCAGATTTGAGCTAGGGTGACCCCTAAGCTCATCTTTTGATCGGTTTATACCCGATTCCACCCAGACCTCGTGACTTTAACGGTTTAAGGTGTCGGCTCGTCGTTTCGCGACTAGATCTAGCAGGTTTGGGTCCATACAATATCATACTATCATCACCTCAGGTCGGAAATCAATTCTTCTTCTTGGTTTCGGCTAGAGAAGAGAGAAATATGAGAGAGAGCTTAAGTGTGTGTTTTGGGTGGTGTATGAAATGGATGAGAATGAGTTAATTATGGATAATTATGGTTTATACTTTATATACCATGGGTCATGGACTTAAGCCCATGATCTATCTTCATCCCTTATTAACCCAAGTCCATTAGTTACCTATATTTATTTAACTCATCACAAGCCCAACTCATAATAACTCATATTCTATTTTATTAATCGAAACGAAAAACATGATGTTACATAAAGGCGTTTCAACTCATTTTTATGACAATAAACTTAGTTGAATATATTCCTTATGTTTCAACTCAATTTTTATGTTCATTTTAAAGGTTTTGAATGTTATCATGTCCATTAACAAGTTTTGACCAAATTTAATTCTTTGTTATAACCTTTGGTCCTGTTTACCTACAAATAGAGCTCATTTGCTTTCCATTTCACTTGCCAAAACTCAATTTACAAAGTATTGTTATTATTCTCTCATTTTGATGTATTTTGCCTATTTTGACTTTCAAAAGTCAAACCGATCAAGTTTTAAGTTTCTTCTTTTTTTATTCTTGTGTTCATTCCTCGAGTATGTTTGTGTTTATTTACTTCTTGCTTTTAATATTTTTAAACATGATGCTATGATTAATTTAAGAATAGCATAACTCATCAAAAACGAACTCGACTCGCTTATGAATGTATTTGGTTTCGAATTAGTCAATTTTATTATATCTAAAAACAAATTCTTTCCATTTATTATTCCAAAAATAGTATTTCATCAAGTCGGAAACGAAACTGACATAAAATGTTGAGTTCAAGTCCTACTGGAAAATGAACCACTCGCTTAAACTCATATTTGTGTCGTTTAAGATTTTTCTTGAAACAAGCCCGATTTAATAACATGACTAAGAAATATTATAACCCAACATTTTATCAATAATTAAAATTAACCAACTTATAAACTTTACGATGGAAACTCTAAAAATATACAATTATAGAGTAAATATGTATTTTTGTTTTCAAAGGTTTAAAACACCAAACCATGAACCGAATATTTAAGTCTTCCATTTCTGTTTATTTTCTTGAATTTTATTTTGAACCTAGAAATAATTTATAGGGCCGCTCGTCGAACCGAACCCGCCCGGTTCAGCTCGCTTAAAAGCCTTATAATAATAAAATATATAACACACCATATTTAAAACTAAAATTTCATATATTTTTTTTAAATCCCGTTAGTTCGTCCTTAGTTATTGTTAAATTTCTAATTATTGTTCATAAAGTTCGACCGTTCAATTTCTTTAATACGCTTTTGGTTGTCATATCAATTTTAGCTTTAATTTCAAGGTGAGTTTCTCACACCCATTTTTACTCTTTTATAACTTTTGAAGGTAGCATATATATCTTATAAACTCAAGTATTTACTATTTCATTTACAAACTACAATTCATTACATGAACTTGTGTGTTTACTTGATTACTTGTTCGAACTTACTTGCACGTGGTAGCCTCAATAAGTATGATCATACCCCCCCCCCCCTTTACACTCAGAACCATTTTGTTATGAGTTGAAAAGGATCTTATTATCCTATCCAAGTACGTTGGTTGTTATCAACTGGAAAGGACCTGTGGGTCCCAAAACGACCAAACGAACGGTTTTGTTCTTGATACAAAGTGTGACACGGTGCGGTAAATCAAACGACAGAACAAAGATAATATAAGGATAGAATATAAGTGAACGACCTCGTTGTCGGCTAAAAGGTTAATAACATTAAACAAGAACCGACCCACCCAGGGTGAGCTCCCCTTTGATGGATGATTTACACCTTACAAAACACACACTAAAATGTAAACAATAAAGACATATTTATAGCAAAACACATGCTATCTAGAAGATCTCTTCCACGTTAAAGCTAAACTCGTTCACCGAAGCTCTCGTCTCGTATTCGGATTTCTCGTCCACATGTATTATTAACGTGACCATTAATATATAACGGATTTCGTAATTTGATATCGCAAGTCATAACTCTTTGGCCTTATAGGACCTTACTTGCGCGATTATTAAACTTGTCTCATGGAATTGTATGGTTTTATGTATTTATATTAAACTGCGTGAACTCACAAACTATTTAGTTAGTTGACATTATTTTATACATATGCTACAGGTATCATTATTAGAGGATGACATGGATGAAGACACTAGACTAAGGATATTCTAAATAAATGTTTGAAATGTTTCACTTCCTTGTATTTTCTTTATTATAAACTTGTGTACTTGATGCCTTTAAATGAATTAATGATAATATTGTCACTTAATAATGTCATATGTGTTTTGAGCAATCTGTACGTCACACTCGGGTGTTTCCACTTAAGCCGGGGTGTTACATTGTGCTTGTGTCTGCACCAACATTGTCTTGACTCTTCTCGTCGTGTTTTGCACTTTACCATTCCAAATTAAAACATTTCTTATATTGGACGAAAAGTATTGTTCTATTATCTGCGTTCAACAACCCCATAATATACCACAAACTTAAATCGTCCTTTCTATACCGTTAAGTTTAGATCAAACACGTAGTTGAGTTTACCATTTTAAAAACTGTTTCAAAATGGCCCGGTTCTAAAAATTGAATTTTGAATCTTCATTTTTATCACAAAAGGTAACACAATTATCAAAGAACTATTTTTATGGACACCTGATTATGAGTGTTCAAAGATGCCATTTGCTCTATGATATTTAGGTCGAAATTCCCAAAATAATTTTCCAAATACATATTCTTCTTCTTTGTGTGTGTTGGAGAAGAAATATGTTCATCAAAAGTATTCACTCGAGTAGTAATTAATCCGATCTTCTTCAAACATTTGCTTGCCCTTGTTTGATGTTGTAATATGGGAATTTCGACTGTGCTTGTGTTAGAAATGTCATTTAAGAGATTGGCAATAAAAGATTATATATTTTTACTGAAATAACCTTGAGTTGAATAGAGAGCTTTTGTTGAAAGTTAATCATAACTAGTTTTTTTTACCCGGCGCGTTACGCCGAGACAGCTGGTAACTCCAGCTTTGAAACCAGAGTGTTGGTAAAACATGGTTACGATGGTAAGTCGACGCGGATTTGTTAGGTACTGGTTACATTCGTTACGGTATGGCCCTTGTTTGTAAAATTGAGCGCTAAAATTCAAAAAATTAATTCGTCAAATTAACATATAAAAAAAATATAAAATATTTAAAACGACGTATATTCGTTCAGCAGCACCGGGCGGTGGTAAAACTTAAACTTTGTTTGTTTTGGGCATTGAGGCGGTATCTCGACATGATTTCGGTCGGTTTCGATTAGGCATGAGATATGGACCCGAAAATCCTGGTCCCGAAAATCGAGAATTCTTGGTACCGGTAACGAAATATTCGGTTCGGTACCGGTACCAGTACGGGACAACGACGGTACCGGTATTGAAAGTAAAAATTTGGGAGATACCGGTCCCGTACCGATAACGGTACCAAAACTCTAAACTTTGGTATCGATTCGGTACCGGTCCCGGTTCGGTACAGGTACCACCCGATACCAATACCGATATTGCTCATCCTTAGTTTCGATTATGTTCGTTATGGTACAAAAGCTAAGAAATGAATATATACAGGCCCGTCCCCGAGAATGATAAAAAAGATTTAGGCCTCGTGCGACACAAAATTTGGGCCTCCTCCTTTTGTATAAACTCATCAGTTATATACCAAAAAACCACAATACGAATACAGTTGTCAAAAAATAAACTAAGTAATGTATTAGAACGATCATCTGGCAAAGGCTAAACATCAAATATACACACAAACACAAAGTCTAAAATAGTAAAATCAGTAAGTCTAAAGACTAGGGGTGTTCACGGTTTGGTTTAAAACCATGAAACCGGTCATCGATTTAGCTTCGCCGTCGGTTTTTTCTTTTACTCTTGGTCGGCCGGTTTCAAAGTTTCAAACCGCAATGAACGGTTTGATTTATGGTTTATACCAAAACCGACCGTACTAAACCGGCCCGGACCGTAATATTGATGTTTATTTATTTTCTTAGACATGTCATGCTATGTGTATGTGTGTGTGTATATATATATATTGAAGCATTTTAGTTTAACTAAAACAAAAATTGTGAGAGTAAAATTGGCTAAAGCGAATATACATAAGTTAGTTTAAAACTTGCTCTGAGCATTATAAATCAAAGAACTTCTTTAATTTTTTTGGACTGATTTTTGACATGTACTTGAAATATCCTCACAGTTAGTTGGTTCTTTTATTCTTTATTTCAACATTTTTTATTTTCAATTGTTAATTTGATATTAGTGTTAGTTATAGGGAAACGGTGGCAAATTAAATTAGGCATTTAATATACTTAAATTAATTTAGTTATCATATAGGACGTTTGAAGTGGAAATTGAAGATGTGACTGTTGAAATTAGTATAAAACAATTAAATATGTGATATATTTCGTTTGGGCCTGCATATATAAAGTTTAAAAGCTGGAACTTTTGGGACCTTTGCATGTTTGGGTCTCGTGCTATTGCACTGCTTGCACAGTCTAAAAACCGGGCCTGAATATATATATATATATATATACACACACACAAAAATAGAGATGGGCCAATGGGGGTGTCGGTCGGTAAACTTGCGCGTTGGTAAACGCGGACGTTTTTTATCCCAGGTGTTGAGGCGCCGAGTCAACGTGAATTTGGTTGGCTTCCGTCACCTTTGTTATGGTATCGGAAATAAAAAAACAAAATTGGCGTTTGGTTGGCTTCCTTGCAACGGTACCAGCAGAAATTAAAACAAAAAAAAACAAAATTGGCGTTTAGTCGGCTTTCTTTGTGTTCGTTATGGTACTAAAACAAAAACACAAAATGCCATGGATAGTAAGGTGCGTTAAGTGACCCGACGGCGAGTCGATGTGAAACTTTTGTTAAGATGCTTGTACGCGTCTTTGGAAATTCACAATCACATATGATTAATGAGCGAGTTTGTGATAAATTAAAAAAGTGAAATTCAAAACAAATGGTTGCAAAAAAAGGTGCTAACAGCAGGAATCGAACCTGAGGCAATGGATCAGATTTGTTTAGTTCCTACTATTTATTACAATTAAATAATTAAGTAGTAGCTTGATGATTCAATGTCACCGACATCTTGCTTTTAGTCTATATAGATAATTAGTTAACATGTGAAAGTCAAAAGAGGTAAATCGTCGAGAGGTATGTTTAATTTATTAGTATGTTTATCGGTTGAATAGTTTAATTTAATTGCATGTTTATCTAGTTTGTTTGAATTACTAGATTTAGGAGTTTGAGTAAGTTTAGAAACTTATTCAATTTAAATAGATGGTTAGGGGTATGTTATGTGTGTAAAAAAATTACTTATTTTAATAAAGTAAAATAATTGTAGACGCATGTCGGTTGGTGATTAATCTTCACAATTTTTTTCCTTCAAAACTAATATATGTCATAAATTAATAATTATTCACTTTCATTTTACACTTCATTTATATTCACTTTCTACAACATGATAAAAAATTATTAACTTTTCTTTAAACTCTATTTATATTATATCTATAAACTTTTATAAAATTAAATATTTGCATATTATATTACTATACATTGTTAGAATATATTTCACAACATTTTTGGTGAAATTAAAAAAACAACAACAAACTGTGTTTGTTATATATTGAAAAGAATATAATTCTAAATGTTATCATTAATATATTATACTATGTATATTGTTAAAGATTTTAAATAAGAAAGCAAAAAAAAAAAAAAAACCTCTGATATGCTTTCAATTTATGAAGTAATTTTGCTAATCATTAAATTATAAATATATGCTTAAAAGCTAATCCATTTTTTAAAAATAAATCCATTTATCTATTGGTTTTTTTTACAATTTCATATAAATTTATAAATTATAAATATATGATCTAAATATATCTATTTATTTTTTTGGTTAATTTAGTAAACTACACATATATGTGTTAAATTGTAAGAATAGTATACACCAATCACATTCAAATATAATAAAGTTTATCATATAGTTTCTTGGGTTTTTTTATCAATGATTGCTTCGGGTTTTTTGTGAAACTTAAATTTCATTGTTACGGGTTAAAAGGTGGTAAATAGATCGTTTAATACAAATTAACTACATTTGGCTCAAATTTATTACAGGTAAAAAAGGGTTCATCTGAATATTTTTAGAAAAATTGAGAATGCAAATAGATTTATCGTCAAACTTGTTACGGGTTTAAAGTTTTGACTTGAAAATGTAAAACAAATCAAAGTTAGAATTTTAAATGTGATTGGGTTTCGAATTTGTTTTTAAGGACATTATTGGAAATAGTCAAAAGATTCTGGATTTAGCACATTGAGTAATTTTCCCATGACTATTAAAATTTAAGAAAAAATGACAAACACTTCCGACATTGCACCTCTACGTCAGCATTGACTTTTTCTTGAATAGCGATCCGAATGTTGTATGTGAAGCATGCCGTACAAAATTATGCTCAAGTAAAGCAAAACATTCACAAATTGAATGGGTTAATATGTTTTTTTATGTCAATTAGCAAAGTTGAGAAGCCCCTCAAACTTACTAAAATCTTTTTCACGTTATAGCTCAAAACTATTATTATATGAGAAGTATTCTCGGAAATTGGTTCATAACCAAATTTTTTTCAATTATACATATATGATAATGAGAATAAATTTTCAATAGACGGAGTGTTATTGGGTATGTTTTGGCACGTGCATTATTTTTTTTGAAAAAAAATTCATTTTGTGAAAAATAAAATCAATTTATGTATAATAATACAAGCATAAATGTAATACATTTTTCTATATACCTTATGTTTTGCTTTATTTGTAACTTAATTATTTGAATCATCACGTGTGTCACACGGGCTCTAAAGCTAGAATTAATAAACAAAAAGTTTCAATCTCTTATTTTAAGAGTTTGACGTGCAAGGTACATCACTTCTAATGACTGTGTACATTCTGAAAGTTGTAATCATTGTATCTTAAAAGAGGGATCTTTTAGTGGGTGTGCTGGACTTGTTTATGTGTTTGTTCTTCATTGTTTCCATGTGTTTATGTACTTCATGATACAGATTGTATACACTAACAATCTATTGTATCAGCTGTTTAAAGGTATAAAAGGTATCGCACCAGTCAACCTTTGAAAAGTGATGATTCGTGACCTACTTTTCGTGGTCATTTACAAGGACAGTTGACGTGTTTTTGTGTCGTAATGGTAGTGATGTCATTAGACCTCTTAGAGAAAAAAAAATGGTTAGGTGATCAAGTAAAAAGGAGGAAACAAAATATACAACTAGAAAGCACATTAAATGAGAGTTGGAAATATACTTAACATAGGAGATTTTTTAGATGTCAAGAATTTTGATATTAGTGAAAAAATAATAATAATAAAAAAAGAAGTTGATCAAACTTTTCATGGGAGATTATTGAAGATGTTATTGACTATATATTTGCAATTCCAACTTCTACGATGGCTTTTGAATCTACTTTTAATACCGTGTACTTACCTCGTTTAGTAGTTAACTTATAAAATGACACATTATTATTTTGTATAAATGTTAATTTTCATTTACATCAATTTATTTTTCATGTAAGGCAATAAATGAATAAACCAACTATTACAGTATTATACATGCTTATACATGTGTACGCACTATGTACTGATGTAGTAGTTAATTCAAGTACCTTGTATGATGCAATTTTGTTTAATGCAAATTGAAATAATATTTTTTTCCTTCTTTTAACTGCATTTGAAATCAATCCCAATATCCGAGTGATTCTTTCTAAAACGAGATGTCGAACGTCCATACTGATTTAAACGATCTGGTCCTCACTCACCAGAAACACCATCGATCAAGGAAACCCACTATTGTGGAAAAAACCCCTTTGAGTCAGGTTTCAAACCTGAGACGTTAATATCTTAAGCATTAACTATCACCCTCTACCATCGGACCAAAAGGCCAGTTGCAACCTGCAATCTGAATTTTTGTGTTATGGTTCATATGTTGTAGGAGTCTGAATTTAGCTACTCTATTTGGCTTGTATTTTTATTAGTATTTGTATATTTGGATTTTTATCACATGATATTTTGTTAGTTTCTTAGATTTATATGTCATTCCAAATTAAACTATAGTTTCAAGCATTTTCCTTGGTTGTTTTAAGGCTTACTAAGTTTTTGAATTCGAATTCTCTTAGGTTTTCCAAATCCGAAGAATTCTTGTCGGGACTAAGGAACATAAAATTAATTTCATTCGATGAACACCCCTACTCGAATATCATTGAGTTGTCATCTTTCATGGTGGTCCAAATGGGGTAGACTTGACAATGCCTATATATGATAATGTAGAAATTCATCCATGTGATTGCTTTGCGAAACATCAATTATTTAATTGTTACGTTAATATTTCAGAATTCAAATACATACATATAGTCCGGTGTCATGAAGTTTGATTAATTGAATGAAAACAATGTATCAATTTGATAGGACCATTATGTTTGTATCCAACATGCTTGTTCAGGTATTGAGGGACACCCGATTAGGTTTGAAGAAACCAAAGCTAAAATATACATCGTAGGTATTATTCTTCAGCTAAACATAACCCAAAAACTAAACTAACATTATGCGAAAAGGTTTATCGAATCGTGCTTGACAACTTCATGTTTGAGTGGTGATTCAAGCTAACATTATGTGAAAAGGTTTATCTGTCCCCGCTAAATCAATGGGTCAAACATCTCCATTATATACTGATAAGATAACCTTTTTTTATAACTTTCGGAGATTCTTTTTGTAATGGATGGCCTCTTAGACTATCCTCTATGGTGAGGGGCTTCAAAGCCTCTCCCCAGTGCCACGTATGCGTCACGTAACAAATTTATTAAATACAATAATAATAAAATACAAACTAAATTAAACTTAAAAACATATACATAAAAAATCAACTATTTTTAGTTGTCGTCGTTGTCGCCGTCGTCGTTTTCTTGTTTGTTTCTCCAAATATGTTCAACCAAATTCGATCGAAGACTGAAATTCGGTTACTTTTTTTGTGTTCTTAATAAATTAGCAAATTTCTCATCTTCGTTTAGTATTGTCATCGGATGTGGCGCATCGTTGTACTGGTCTTGATAAATTGCTCTACCCGAGTCCTCAAGTATCATATTATGCAAGATAATACAAGTATACATTAAATTTCTTAACTTATCCATTTGCTGAATACGATTCGGATGTGTAACTATAGACCAACGTTTCTTTCATAACCCGAATGCCCTTTCGATGTCCTTTCTAGCCGACTCGTGTTTTTTCTTGTAATATTTTCGTTTATCATCATTCGGGCACGTAAATTTATGAACCAACGTGGCACATTCCGGATAAATGTCGTCGACTAAATAATATTCGTATTCGTAGTTGACACCATTCGTGGAAAATGAGATGTCGTGTCCATCTCCGTTTACTAGACGGTAAAATAGGAGACGCATTTATCACAGCTATATCATTGTTTGCACCGGGTATCCAAAAAAGAGGATTTATAAATACATATTTAAAATGATAATAATACTCACATTCGCAGAACATGTAAAGGGCTTCACGAGCCACTGTCTCTGACATTTGTAAATACTCTTCCATGGTGTCTCTCGTTGTCCCGTACACGAGTTGACGAATTGCCGACGTGCATTTTTGCATCGGAGAAAAACCCGGTCTACCTCTTGCGTCATCCCGTTGTTGAAAAAATGCATAATCGCGTTCTAAATCACCAACTATTCGTAAAAAAGTTGGCGAGTCGTCCGAAAACGGCGCCGGAATTATTCCAAATCAAAAGCCGCGTCATTTGAAATATAATCTTTCATCAACCACTCATGAGCACCTACACGATACCGTTGAAGATGAGGTCGTCTTGTTCGTGGACTGTGGTTGTGAGCTTTCGCAATGCTCGACTAAGCGTGCAACATCTATAATAGCACTAAATATCACTTCATCCTCTGAATCCGAGTCTGAAATAACGTCAGGATCGGGGTAGAAGTCGTCTGTCGAAGGTGATTCAGAAGACATTTTTTGGAGAAAATTATATAAGTTTTGAAGTGGTGTAGGATAGGTTTAAGTTTGTAGAGATTGAGTGAATGATATATATATATATATATATATATATATATATATATATATATATATATATATATATATATATATATAAAATCTTTTTTGAATTTTTTTATAGCCGTTGAAGGGGAGAGGGCCCACCAAAACCCTAAACCGCGCCAACCGTTAGAACGATAGGTAGCACCGCGCCCCACCACCAAGGGCGCCCCTTGGTGGTATTGAGCGCCCAACGGCGCCCGCTTTTATCCTCTAAATCGCCCCATAGCGAGGGGTCTTACATCTAAATCTCCCTCTTGTATTGAAATGAGAATGTGTCTACTCCATTCTCTTTGTCTTAATGTTTGGCATGAAGGTTTTAGAAGCTTCAAACTTCAAGCTTTTAAAAAAAAAACTCTTACTCAATTAAAAGCCTTGTTTGCTTTAAGAAGCTTGAAACTTTTAGGTCAGAAGAAAAAACTTAAAGCTTAAAGCTTCTACTAGTATCGTTTAGAAAGAGCTACAAGTTTTTAGTAATTTAATTTACTTAAATGATCTTCCAAAATAAATACATTTACTATTATTGTTTTTAGTTATGCTCATTTTAGTAATTTTATACATTTTGTTAAAAGCTTCAGCTACTCTGCCAAACATCTAAATATATCTAAAAAACTACAACTATCAGCTACCAGCCGCCGGCTAGCAGCTTCCAGCTACCTGCTAGTTTTGCCAAACTTACCTTGTATATCAAGTAAAGGTACGTAATTTTCGTATGTTTTTTTCAACTTGTTATTTTATTTATGGAAATATAGTAATAGTTGTCTTCCTTTTATTGCAAAGACGTGGGTGTTTGGTTCTTTTTTTTTTCTCTTTTTAACTAAAATGATTAGTCTTTTCTCATTTAATTTTTTGGAAAGATTTATCTAATTAATGTAAGAAAGTCCAGGGATTTGATAGAAAGCTTTAAACCATTCATCAAAACAAACTGTAATCATGGAGACAGATAAACAAACTTGGTAGGAAATTAAGTTCAAGAGAAAAAAAAAAGTGATATTTCACTCTGGGCAAAATTAGTCCAAAAACCTAATTTAGAACTACGGTTTCTCAAAATTTAAAAGTTCACAATCAATTGGTACCTGTTTTGTAAATTAGTCCAAAAACCTAATTTGTTACACCCCAACTTTAGGGCCTAGGCGTGTGACCATAAGTTGGTACCTGTTTTGTAAATAAATCAGAGTTGCGAGTTTTCTTTCAGCGGAAGTCTTTAATAAAATATTATTACTTTGAAAACTTATTAGCGGAAGTCTTTAGTAAAATCATATTGAAAACTTATTATTAAAAACTCGGGCTTGAATACCCGTTTGATATTTCAAATACCTTTCTTTTAGAAATCATAACTCTTTGTATTATTTTAAAATACAATATCTGAGCCATCAGATAGCATATAATGACTATAACTCCAATCTCCTTACTTCTTCTTGCTTGTATGTTCTAACCTTTCTTGTTTTCCCTGTAATCATGGGTAGGAAAATACGTCAGCACAAAGCTGGTGAATAACGCTGACTCTAAAATCTCTTTTCAATACCTTTGTGAAACCAACAATAATACCTTTGTGACTACTCATTAGGCACCCAACTAAATTGGGATCAAATTACCCGAAGTACCATGTACAATTTAGTTATATACACAATATCATTTCTCTGAACAGTCCCGTAGACCTTCATAGGCATGTTGATGATATGCATGGCCTCGGGGAAATGCCGAGTCACCATGTATGTTTGGATCCAGACACATTTATACTCTTAATCAGAGCGTCCGTTTCTTATTATTGTACACAAAGTTTTTAAACCATTCAGACTCATTATAAAAGGTTTGGGGCGTATTCACCTTGTCGTTTTGGAATCGGCTTCAACACCGTCCGAGGGTCTTTCCCTTGCTATCTCGTACCTATAGTACGAGTATAGCCTTCTCTTTTGGATCAGCTTCAATACACTGTCCGAGGGTCTTTCCCTCTTCTTTGTTATCTCGCACCTATAGTACGAGTATAACTTTTGTATAAATAACCAGATCAATGATCTAGATTCAGACCTTTAGTTCATTTTGTATATCTTTAACTTTGATAAAAGCATTTGTTTATTCAAAACATTTGGACCTTTAGTCCCTTCGTTTGTTTATCATTTACACACGATGTTTCTTCTTCAAGAAGAAACATTACTTTTATAATATTATATTTCTTAACAATAAAGAAATACTTATTTAATTATATCCTTGAATAAACTTGCTTTATGTTTCTTAATCAAGAAGAAACCATATTTAACTATAACCTTTGCTTAAGGAAAGTTATTTTATTCTTAATCGTAATCAAGGTTTGGCTATAACTTCGAATATGGTCTAAGCCATTTATAATATAATAATAACTTAGGCAGAACTCCTTACCTCGCACGGGTATTCGGAGTTAGATATTCCTAAGTTTATACGGGCAGCACTTCTACTCTATACGTACGTTTATTGAGGCGTTCTTGATCAACTCTTCTTGGCACGCAAATCGAGGCAACGTTCGGGTGTCGCCGGGTTGTGCACGTACTTCGAGACGGAATATCGGGTTTCTTGAGTGGCACGCACTTCGAGGAACACCGGGTATTTGGCACGGATTACGATGTGTTCTTTGTTGGGTCGGTGGCACGCAAAACGGTGTTCGGCACGCAAATCGAGGTAGAGAGAGAAAGTAACTTAGAGAGAGAGTGGCTGTGGGTGTGTGAAATGAAGGTGCCATAGCCGCCCTATTTATAGCCAATTTTGGATCTCATCGCTGGGTCCTACTTCTCCCGCCGTCGCGTACCGCGACGGCTCCTTTCCTGAGGTCGCGCCTCGTGTCGCCACGTGGCCTGACACGTTCTGCCACGTGTCCCGTCGTATTGCCACGTGTCACCAGAGTGTGACACGTGTCTATGAGTCATCACGGCCCATCGCGGTACGCGATGGCCGTCCTCTTGGACTCATCGCGTACCGCGATGGGTCCTTAGATATTATTTTTCGTTTTCAGTCCTTTATCTCTTGTAGCTTGTCACTTCTGGTCTTGTTCTCGTTGTCCAAAAATACTAAGGCGGCTCTTAAAGCAGCTCGCGGCGATGCGAGCGTGCGAAGTGCAAAGTGCGCCATCAAAGCGCCACGTTGCGCCCAACGCCCTTCGTCCTCTTCCTCGTTCTCTTCCTCGCCCGAGCCCGAGTGCGTGCGCGTCGGGTGCTACGCACCCTCCGCTAGGACCACTTGGTGCATGATATTCATAAAAGAATATAACTACGGAAATTCTATCTCTTATAAAGAGCTTCCATTTCTTTACCACTTTCCATGTGGGATGGGATTTACATTCCTTATTTATACCCTAGTAAAGTGCTTCCTTTTTCTTACATCCTTCCATGTGGGATGGAGTTACCTTCATGTAAGAAGACTTAACTTAGGAAATATTTTTATTTCCTTATTTTTCTTATAATTCCTTATTTAATATTTTCTCTTGACTTATCTTGATATTATTTTTGATCCCTTAACTTTCCTAAGTTGTCAAATTTGAAACAAAATTTTAAGGATGTTACAAGTTACCAACTAGTTTTGCCAAACTTACCTTGTATATCAAGTAAAGGTACGTAATTCTCGTATGTTTTTTTCAACTTTTTATTTTATTTATTGAAATAAAGTAATAGTTGTCTTCCTTTTATTGCAAAGACGTGGGTGTTTGGTTCTTTTTTTCCTCTTTTTAACTAAAATGATTAGTCTTTTCTCATTTAATTATTTAGAAAGATTTATCTAATTAATGTAAGAAAGTCCAGGGATTTGGTAGAAAGCTTTAAACCATTCATCAAAACAAACTGTAATCATGGAGACAAACAAACTTGGTAGGAAATTAAGTTCAAGAGGAAAAAAAAAGTGATATTTCACTTTGGGCAAAATTAGTCCAAAAACCTAATTTAGAACTACGGTTTCTCAAAATTTAAAAATTCACAATCAATTAATAGATAATAACAAACAGTAATACAAATTTTATATTAAAGAGAATTACGATTTGTGTCCATGTGGCAGGCAGTATGAAGGGCGCATGATGCAACTCCAACAATCAAAATGACCAAGCTGTGTCCCTGTACTTTAAAAGCGGGTGAAGCTGAGTCCTTCCGTCAAATAGCGTCTAATGGAATCAAATTTTTTTACGTTCCTAAGGTATAGAAAAATTCAGTGTGTCTCTCTCCAATAAAAATCATCTCTCTCTCTCTTTCTCTCTCTCTCTTATCAGGTACATCTTCACTATTTTTTTCAAAAACCCTAAAAATATCTACTTTTTTGGATGCTCGTAAAGATCAAACCAAAACTGACGTGGTCTCGTTTAACTTTTTCCAGGTTTTCAGTTTTCTATTAAAAACATAAAATCTTGGTAAAATTGATCATCAAAATCACTTCTATACCAGCCAGATTCATCAAACGATCCAATATCAATCAACAATTTGATCTAACTAACTCTGATTTTGACTTTTATAAACCCTAATTTTGACATGTGACGAACACACTATCTCATATATGAAATTAAACGCATGTAATCTGAAATTGAGCTCTGTTGAAATCGCTTCCATCAACTCGAAGTCATTAGTATATCATCAATCATTTGAAAGTTATAAACCAAATATGTCAAAGTGATATAAACCCTAATTAAGGAAAATGGGGGAAAGTGAAGGTGATTCCATCAGAGCGTGGTGAAGACTTAGGATCTGGTGGAATCGGGTTGTGATTTGATGGTCTCAGGGGTGTTTGGGATTCCTTATTTTTACCTCCATATTACTTATTTTTGGGATGAGTTATAAGTTACAATATTGTAATTTATCAACTTATCCCCGCACATATATAATAATCCCAAACACCTTTTTAACTTTTTAAAACGTTAAACGCTAAAAGTTGGCTAAAATAAGCAATCCCATACACTCCCTCAGTTACCAATATTGGAAGGATTTCGAGAAAGCAATCTGACGTACAAAATTAAGGCGGGTTTGGAGCTGTTTGTAGGTATTAATCAAAATAAAAAAAGTGTGTTTGTTAGTTAATTCATCGAAGGTATATTTGAAGGAATGTGATGGGATCCAAGGTGCGTATGTTGCCCGGAAGAGGATCACACATGGTGTCACAGCCCCCGACCCCTATACCCCGGGAGGGGAGCCGTGATCATTGATTGGTGGTATCGGTGTTTATTAAGTTATTTTACAGCGGAAAATTTCATCAGAACCGTAGTTAGGAAAATGATCAGAGTTATAAAAACACCATGATTATTATTATGATAATACGGGAATTTAATCCCTTTTGATACAAACATAAGTTTTATAGTGTTAAACCCTTATTTACATAACACGTTTCTTTATTCTGGTGACAAGCCACTTATTTAAGTTGGAAGCCCGCAAGCATCATTCCTTTGTCTCTAACAAGTCACCTGAAACATGTTTAAAATATTTGATCAGCAAGAAATACTGGTGAGTACATTCATTTGTAAATGACACATTTTACAGTTACAACATTAAGATGTTTTTACACCTGCCTGGTTATATATTACCGAAAGGTACTTGTCACTCGACCGTATCTATGACTGTGGTCATATTACTTATTGGCTAACACTTGTCCAATAAGTAACGTGTAATAGCCCAGTAGGCAAGCCTTGTATACAAAACCCCACAATACCAGTAGTAAACCATCCCGTAAGTCTACAGGGACTTAATCACTGTAATGTATTTAAAATACTTTTAAAATATATTTGAAAACATTTAGACCATCTGTCATGAGTTTTATAGGTTTTGAAATCATCATGACAGTGTCGGAAAAATAGTTGTCTCACGCAAATGTGAGTGGTACAAAAACTCGAATGTCTCACCTTGCAAGTTTACAATTAAAGAACACCTCCTGGTATTAAGCACCTAGGATAAACACAATGTAGTATAACTAGATTAGTATAAAACCAATAATCATAACGATAATCACGAGATTAGAAACTTTACACGATGGCACAATGTCATACGTTAACAGGCAGAGCTTTTGGATTCGTGTATTTAAGCTTCTTTCGATCGGATAGGATATCGTTACGACGCTCTGGTATTATACTTATAATATAATTATACGTGTGTGTGTATAAATTCAGAGAGAAGAAGATTTTGAGCAAAGAAATGAAGTCTCGTTTCCACCGTATTTATAGCATATTTTGGACCCCATCGCGGTACGCGACGGCCATGGGCGAAGGGTGTCGCGGTATGCGAAGAGTCTTATAGCTTCGCTGAGTCAGCCCTAGGCCTGCTATGTGGCACGCCACGTGGCAGGCTACGTGTCCTCTGCGTAACCTCCAAGTCGCGGTACGCGATGGGTAACCCAAACCCGTCGCGGTACGCGATGGAAGGATTTTTATTTTATTTTAATTTTCAACAAAAATACTAAGGCCCTGCGAGCGTGCGAAGTGCGCCATCAAAGCGCCACATTGCGCCCATCGCACTTCGCCCGAGCCCGAGCCCGAGCCCGTGCGCGTTCGGGTGCGAATCCGCTAGGACCACTGGGTGTGATATGTCTTATAAGAACACTCACATAAAAATTTCATTTCTTATAAAGAGCTCACTAGTTTGTTAATCTAGCGATGTGGGACAAGAGTTTACAAACCTATTTATACTATAGTGGTTCCTTCTCCATTTCTTTCCTCCACCAATGTGGGATGAAATTTCCTTCACTTATCTCTTTATTTTCATTTTATGGTTTGTTATAGTCTCCCCTCCTTATTTTGAATCTCGTCCTCGAGATTTGATTGAAATAAGTGTGGGTACTTCCGTTTCATTTCGGATTCCAATTCCCAAGTATATTCTGGTCCACGTTTTGAATCCCACTTCACTTTGACCAGAACTATTCTTTTATTCTTGAGATTCTTGATCTTTCTATCTTCAATTTGCAAAGGTTTCTCAACGAATTTCAACTTTCATTTACCTTTATATCTTGAAGGGGTACTTCTAGTGTTTTATCAGCTAAACATTTCCTTAAGTTACTTACATGAAATACATCATGTATACCTGACATTTTCTCTGGTAATTCTAGCTGATAGGCTACTGTCCAATTCGTTTGAGAATTTGAAATGGTCCAACAAACCTTGGACTTAACTTTCCTCTCTTACCGAATCGGATTACTCCTTTCCATGGAGACACTTTTAGTAGCACTTTGTCTCCAACTTGGAATTCCAATGGTTTGAGTCGATGATCCGCATAACTTTTCTGACGATCTCGTGCGGTCTTTAATCTTTCCTTAACTTGATTTATCTTATCAGTACTTTCTTGTATGATTTCAGGACCTGATAATTGTTTTCCTCCTATTTATGCCCAACATACTGGTGTTCTACACCTCCGTCCATAAAGGGCTTCAAATGGGGCAGCGTTAATGCTTGTATGATAACTGTTATTATAGGAGAACTCTATTAGTGGTAAATGGTCAACCCAATTTCCACCAAAATCTATTACACATGCTCTTAACATGTCTTCTAATGTTTGTATGGTTCTTTCACTTTGACCATCAGTCTGTGGATGGTATGCTGTGCTCAAGTTTAATTTTGTTCCCATAGCTACTTGGACACTTTTCCAAAAATGAGATGTAAAACGGCTATCCCGATCCGATACAATGGATAATGGAACTCCATGTAATGAGACAACTTTGTCTACATACAGCTTAGTTAATTGTTCCATTTTGAAAGTTTCCTTCATTGGTATAAAATGAGCTGATTTTGTTAATCTGTCCACAATCACCCAGATTGTGTCATTACTCTTCTTGTGGTAGGTAATTTGGTAACAAAATCCATTGTTATTAATTCCCATTTCCATTCTGGCATTTCTAATTGTTGAAGTAATCCGGATGGCTTTTGATGTTCTGGTTTAACTTGTGAACAAGTTAAGCATTTTGAAACATAACTAGTTATGTCCTTTTTCATTCCTATCCACCAATAGATTTTCATCAAATCTTGATACATTTTATCTCTTCCAGGATGCATTGTGTATTTGGAGTTATGGGATTCTTCGAGAATCTTTTCTCTTAATCCTCCTATGATTGGTATCCAGATCATGTTCCCCATTCGGAGAATTTCATCATTTCCTTTGACAAGTAGATCAATGGTACCATTTCTTTTCTCATCAGCAATATTATTTTCTTCTATTGCTTGTTTCTGAGCATTATTTACTTCATCAATTAAATTGATTTGAAGTTCTAACCTTAGAGCTCGCACTCTTTTAGGTTTCTCATGTTCTTTTCTGCTTAATGCATCGGCTACTATATTTGTCTTACCTTCATGGTATAGGATTTCACAATCATAATCGCTAAGAATTTCCATCCAGCGTCTTTGCCTCATGTTAAGCTCCTTTTGCCCAAATATATATTTTAAACTTTTATGATATGTGAATACGGTAAACTTACTACCATATAAATAGTGTCTCTTAGGGCAAAAATTATTTCTCCCAATTCTAATCATGTGTTGTATAATTCTCTTCATGCTTTTTTAATTGTCTAGATGCGTAAGCAATGACTTTTTCACATTGCATTAATACACATCCCAATCCTGATTTAGAAGCATCACAACATATTGTAAAATCTTCAATTCCTTCTGGTAGTGCTAGTATTGGGGAATTTGTTAACTTTTGCTTCAAAGTTATAAAAGCTTCTTCTTGCTTAGGTCCCGATTCAAACTTGACATTCTTACACGTTAACTTGGTTAACGGAACTGCTATTCGGAAAAAGTTTTGAATGAAGCGTCTATAATATCCTGCTAATCCCAAGAAACTTCGAATTTATGTAGGAGTTTTAGGAATTTCCCAATTAGTAATAGCTTCTATTTTAGCAGGGTACACGTGAATACCTTCATGGTTAATCAAGTGTCCTAGAAACTGTACTTCTTGTAACCAAAACTCACACTTTGATAATTTAGCGTAAAGCTTCTCTTTCCTCAATAGTGTCAAAAGTGTATGAAGATGTTTAACATGGTCTTCACTGGTTTTGGAATAAATAAGTATATCATATGAAAACGATTACAAATTTATCCAAATATGGTTTACATATTCGGTTCATCATATCCATAAATGCAGCTGGTGCATTGGTTAAACCAAATGGCATGACTGTAAACTCATAATGACCATATCTTGTCCTAAAAGCTGTTTTAGGAACATCTTCTTCTTGCACTTTTAATTGATGATATCCTGAGCGTAAATCAATTTTAGAGAAATATCGAGCTCCTTGGAGTTGATCGAATAAATCATCAATTCTTGGTAAGGGATACCGATTCTTAATTGTGACCTTATTCAGTTCTCTATAATCGATACACATACGCATTGACCCATCTTTCTTTTTGACAAGCAATACCGGTGCTCCCCATGGTGATGAGCTAGGTCGTATGAAACCTTTTTCTAGAAATTCATCTAACTGCTTCTTTAATTCAAACATCTCTGTTGGCACTAATCTATATGGTGCTTTAGCAACTGGCGCTACTCCTGGTATTATATGGATTCTAAATTCCACTTCACGATCATGCGGTTGTCCGGGTAAATCTTCTGGAAAGACGTCAGAGTATTCCGATACTACCGGAATTCATTTAGCTCTTTTCCTTTGGCGCTAATGATTACAGAAATCATATATACTACGCCTTGTTTCCTTAGATAGCTTGCCGCTTTCATTACTGATATAAACTTTCTAGGCTTGAGCATCTTATCTCCTTGAATTGTAATAATTTCTCCTGTTGGCGAGCGAATTTCAACAGAATTTGTATTACATAGGATTCGAGCATGATTGGATGCTAGCCAATCCATTCCTAATATAACATTGAATCCAGCCAGATTCATTGGGAGTAAATTTGCTTTAAACTGGTGGCCTAGTAAGTTTATGTTTTCTTCTTAGAGTACTTCATGAATATGAATGGAATTTCCATCTGCCGTCGCTACCGTGCAGACTTGATGGAGTTTGGTTAATGGTTGATTTAAGGCTTGGCAAAACTTCGTGTTTATAAAACTTTGGTTTGCTCCGGAATCAAACAATACTTTAGCGTAAACGTCATTGATAAGGAACGCACCCGCAATGACGTCTGGAATCATTCCTGCTTCTTGTGCAGTAAGCTGAAAGGCTCGTGCATTCTTCTTAGGTCCATCTGTGTTATTTGCTTTATTGTCAGGCACCTTTATCAGCTTTGGACATTCTGGACGGATGTGGCCAGGTTCTCCGCAGTTGTAGCAAACACGACTTTCCTTTCTTCTACATTCTTCATCCGTATGTCCAGCCATTTTGCAATAATTGCAATACTTGGTTTTCTTAAAAGCACATCTCCCTGAATGCCTTTTTCTGCAAGTTTTACAGAAAGGATGAGCATAGGATTGCCCTGTTCCTTTCTTCTGAAACTGTTGGGTAATCTTCTGGGCTAGATCTTTCTTTTTGTTTTCTTCCTGAGTTCGGACTAATCCGTCTGTCATGGTATTAGCTAGCTCAACTATTTCTTCAATAGTCTGAGGTCTAGCTGACTTTACCAGATCGCGGATTTCACTTACTAATCTCCAAATATAACGAGAAATTAGTACTGATTTTGGCGAAGCCAAAGCCGGTACCATTCTTGCATATTTGAAGAATTTTGTCGTATACTCACAACACTTCACACCTTCCATTTTGTGGTTTAAGAACATAGTAGCAATCTTTTCTCTTTCATGAGGAGGACAAAATTTCCTTTCTACTATTTCTTTAAATTTTTCCCAGGGCATAGTATAGACTATGTGACTTCCTTTTGACTGGAGGATCGTGTTCCACCATTCCATTGCTTCATTGATAAAGAGGTTAGAAGCATATAATATTTTATCTTCTTCAGCACATTTACTGATTCTTATTATAGCTTCTGTCTTTTCTAACCAGCGTAGTGCTGAAATAGGTCCTTCATTTCCAGAGAATTCAGTTGGTTTACAGGCCAAGAAATCTTTGTAACTACAACCATGAACTTTTGACTTTTTGGGTAATGGGTTGTTATTTCCTCCATTCACACTATGACTAGCCTCATCGTTAGACTTACGTTTATTACTCTCGGTCTTTTTCCTAGTTACATAAACAGGTTGCCTAATAGCATCAGCAATTAAATGAATTGCTTCAGTGATTTTCAGAGCTATCATATTTTCAATAGCATTCATATTCAAACGATTTTCTTGATTATGAATTTCATGATTATGCTCGTTTCCGGGACTGTGCTCATTTATGTGATTATGCTCATTTTCGCGATTGTGTTCATTTTCGCGATTGTGCTCATTCGACATCTAAATTACATACAAGAAATAAATTATTAATATCGTAATCAAATAATAAAGTAGCAAGATATTAATAACACATAAGCATAAAATACACATAGGCACAGATTATGTCAAACTCGTCGATCTTTGCAACATTTACTCTTTTTATATATATGCATCACTATATTTTACATCTACACACTTTATATATATATATATATATATATATATATATATATTTATACATCACTACACTCTTTTTTTTACACAAAAGAAATTACGATAATGAGCATATAAATATTATATATATATAGCTTTATATATAAGGCTCTCTGTCATAGTATTTCCAGAGTATGGTCTCCCCAATATTCCTCAGTCTATTGGCGGTATCCACCAATTCATCCCCATAGTGATGGAGCTCTGTCGTCATTTTCGGCGTCATGGTGGGGTAGTTTGCGGTTTCAGCCTGGAATGGTGCATAAGGATTTGACATCATTGTTTGATATTGCCAATCGTTTGTCCACCATTCTTCCATTTGAGCTTGATTGATAATATCATCATGGGGAAATGTATTATTTGGGTTTTGAGTTGTCATATTCGGGTTGCTGGAGCTTCCTGCACCTATATCATTGAATATGGGTTGAAAGATTTCACATTCATCTAGGCATCTGTCTAGTCGCTCCTCCATTGGTATTGTTGACATAAGTGGTGGTAAAGTTGGTGGTGGTTCTATTGGTTGTGGTTGAGTTGGTTGTTCAGGTTGTGGCTGAGTTGGTTGTTCGGGTTGTGGTTGAGTTGGTTGTTTGATTGTGGTTTTTCCTTTCTTATTTCTTCTCAATCCTCGTTGCCAGTCTTTGATCCTTCTTCTTCTTTTAGGCTTTGGTTTTTCTGTAGGTAGGGCTTGAAAGACCATGGGTTCAGGTTGTTGTTGACTAGCTTCTCCTTCTTCTATATCCGTGGAGTTAACGGATATGTGTTCAAAAGCATCAACTAGCTCACTCATGCTGTTAATCAAAAATTATAAAACAACAAATCCCAAAAGAAAATAGTATTTATTTTCACGTGTGGTTAAAATCTTATTTTTATGGTTAACACATAGGTTAATGCATGTATTTCCTATCATTAATTTCTAAGATTAGGTATTATTAGAATACCCATATTGCTTAAACTAGTGGCTCTGATACCACTTCAGCTGTCACAGCCCCTGACCCCTATACCCCGCGAGGGGAGCCGTGATCATTGATTGGTGGTATCGGTGTTTATTAAACTATTTTGCAGCGGAAAATTTCATCAGAACCGTAGTTAGGAAAATGATCAGAGTTATAAAAACACCATGATTATTATTATGATAAAACGGGAATTTAATCCCTTTTGATACAAACATAAGTTTTATAGGGTTAAACCCTTATTTACAAAACACGTTTATTTATTTTGGTGACAAGCCACTTATTTAAGCTGGAAGCCCGCATGCATCATTCCTTTGTCTCTAACAAGTCACCTGAAACATGTTTAAAATATTTGATCAGCAAGAAATACTGGTGAGTACATTCATTTGTAAATGACACATTTTACAGTTACAGCATTAAGATGTTTTTACACCTGCCTGCTTACAAATTACCGAAAGGTACTTGTCACTAGACCATATCTATGACTGTGGTCATATTACTTATTGGCTAACACTTGTCCAATAAGTAACGTGTAATAGCCCAGTAGGCAAGCCTTGTATACAAAACCCCACAATACCAGTAGTAACCATTCCGTAAGTCTACAGGGACTTAATCACTGTAATGTATTTAAAATACTTTTAAAAATATATTTGAAAACATTTAGGCCATCTGTCATGAGTTTTATAGGTTTTGAAATCATCATGACAGTGTCGGAAAAATAGTTGTTTCACGCAAATGTGAGTGGTACAAAAACTCGAATGTCTCACCTTGCAAGTTTACAATTAAAGAACACCTCCTGGTATTAAGCACCTAGGATAAACACAATGTAGTATAACTAGATTAGTATAAAACCAATAATCATAACGATAATCACGATATTAGAAACTTTACACGATGGCACAATGTCATACGTTAACATGCAGAGATTTGGATTCGTGTATATAAGCTTCTTTCGATCGGATAGGATATCGTTACGAAGCTCGGGTATTATACTTATAATATAATTATATGCGTGTGTATAAATTCAGAGAGAAGAAGATTTTGAGCAAAGAAATGAAGTCCCGTTTCCACCCTATTTATAGCAGATTTTGGACCCCGTCGCTGTACGCGACGGCCACGGGCATAGGGTTTCGCGGTACGCGAAGAGTCTTATAGCTTCGCTGAGTCAGCCCTAGGCCTGCCACGTGCCACGCCACGTGGCAGCCTACGTGTCCTCTGCGTAATCTCCACATCGCGGTACGAGAAGGAAGGATTTTTATTTTATGTCACACCCTCAAAATCCACTAACGGAGTTTTACCGTCAGAGGGTGTGAACTAACAGGATCAGAATCATTAGTTATAATCAAACACCATAAATAAAGTTTTCAAACAACCAAGACATCAAGTCTTAAGTATAAATGCGGAAGCGTAAATTGTAAAGCAAAAAGTTTGCGCCACACAGGACGAATTAAAAACCCATGTTATCAAGATAATAATTAAAAGAAGTTTCTAAAGCAATGGTGTTTAGCAAATGCATGTTCCTATACCGCGCGCCCCGCTTCGGCTACCTGAGAATAACATACTAAAAGTGTCAACACAGGGTTGGTGAGTTCACAAGTTTATATAAATAAAGCGTTTGCGTTTACGTTTTGCGTTTGAGTTTGCGTTACCAGATAGTGTTAAGTCAATTTATATATCAATAGGTAGCTAACCTATCAACAAGTATTACTAAGTGTTCGACACCGAAGCTGACTGTTTATCAATTGCCTTGCCACCATGTCAACCACGACCATGGTAATGTGTTAGCCAAAATTACACCCACTAGACCTACAGTCGAGTTTAGAGTTGGGTGGGGTTTGTCAAACCCAGTAGTACTACTCATTAGTGACTCGCTATTATACAAATATTAACCGCTTCGATGTTATGAAGGACTTTGGTTGGTTTGTTTGCCACTTATCCTTACAAGTGATATATAAAAACTAAACAAAATCTACAGTGTTGGAGTATGTTACCTCCCCCAAATAAAAGCGTTTTAAAAGAGTTAAAAGGGGACGTGAAACTCACTGTTTGCGAAGATAACCAAAAAGATCCGAGAAAAAGGTGTGCGTCACAGAAAATCCTCACTAGTGTTCAAAAAACAAAAAACGAGATTTTCTAAGTATTTAAACTACGAGTGAGCCCCTAGACTCGACACATACAACTTATGCATGAGATGCGTTTCGTGTTTCGTTTGTGAAATAAGTGCGACTCGACAAACACGTTGGTGATACGTTACATGTGTGAACAACTACTTACGTGTCAAGTATTAATATTTTACATTACTAGAAATTATCCCCCAAAAGGGCAATTTGGTCAAAACATAGCAAACATCGATCGGTTATGCACTTTTCATGACAATTTAAATAATACAGCAGCTAAATTATCCATGCAGATTTTCACTCGACAAGATTACTCTTATTAATAAATTATAACAAGTCAAATAAATCACCAAAAATCATCACAGAAGAACACATGAGTTAGGTTTCTGAACCTATTTTTATTATAATTTTATCATATATGGTTTTATCACAAAGATCAAAATATCACAGCAAACACACAACAATCATTATCATGCGCAACAGAATGTTATTTGTTATTCCCGTTAAATGACAAATCCAATTAATGCAAGACCAATTGGGTTAGGTTCCTAACTTAATGTATTTTCTTCCAGAAGTGGAACCAACCCATTTGGTCTTGTAGTTTATGAGATATCTTAGTCGTAAAACAGCCTAACAGCAGGTCTCCCAAATCAGCCTTGCACAACAGTTTTGTAAAATAACAAAAACAAACTTTTATACGTCCAAATATTACAAAATCGGACTTTTCAGAAACTAGACTCGACCTAGTATATTATAGAATCAACAATCGCATCAAAACATAATATTAACATCGAGTTACAGTCGTCCAAACACAAATTCAATAATCTGTCCAGCATCAGTTTTCATCAAAACTCAACATACAATTAACCTATGACTAACAATCATGCATGTAAACCCTAGTTCATCAACAAACAACATATTTAGCACCTAGGGTTTATGATTGCAGGTTTAATCATGCAATTAAATCAATGAAATAGACTAGATAGGATATAATTTACCTAGCTAGCACCTTGATTCCGTTAAAGAAACTTGAAAAGAGATTGTATGTGTGTGTGTGTAGGTCACGGCTGCCAAGAGGAAGAGAGGGAGGGGGAAATGATCGTATGTAGGGGGTAGGGGATTAGGGTTAGTTAATATCTGATTATAATTATTAATTTGTTACACTTAGCCCCCTTAACTTCTAGTAAATCAATTTCTAGTATAAACAATAGACTTTTGCTTCTTGAATTAATGTTTTACATATAAATATCAAGTAACACATAGACTTAGCACATAATTATCAAATAATTATTGTTTTGATATTTTTCGTTTGTTCACCAACGGTTTGAGTCGAATCGTGTGTGTTTCGGTGCAATTCCGAAAGACTACTTGTGTAGTGATTGTCATGCGTCATTTAAAACCCTAATTTAAATGTAATGAGATATGCGTTACAGTTCGTGTGATCTTAAGTTTGAATTAACGGTGTTCGGATTAACGGAGTTAACCTGAAATTGACGAGTGTCACATCATTCCCATGTTGAAAGAATTTTCGTCCCGAAAATTTGAGTCAAGTCGCGATGGTTGTCTGAAAAAAAAAAGCAAAAATTTTCAGTTTGTCATATCATCCCTTAGTAGAAAGAAATTCCGTCCCGAAATTTAATTCATATCTTTGGTGATTTCTGGCGGTTTGTCGGCTTTCGCGGTTTTCGGTGCTTGGTTAGCCCTTCAAAAAGGTGAGGATAATTCGTCATCATTTGACCCTCGCGTTCCCACGTGAACTCTGGTCCACGTCTCGAGTTCCAACGAACTTTAACGATTGGTATTTTGCTTTGTTTGAGTGTTTTGGTTTCCCAATCCAAAACTTCGACTGGTCCTTCGATGAATCGTAGCTGTTCATCAACTTGCAAATCGACCAAAGGAACTGCTTGGGTTTCGTCAGAAAGGCATTTCTTCAAGTTAGATACATAGAAAACGTTATATACGCCACTGAGTTCTGTTGGTAAATCCAATCGGTATGCTACCGGACCAACGCGTTCTGTTATCTGGTATGGGCCAACGTATCGTGGGTTGAGTTTGTTTCGCTTTCCAAAGCGCACTATACCTTTCCAAGGTGAGACTTTGAGTAAAAATTGGTCGTTCACTTGGAATTCCAGAGGTTTTCGGCGCTTGTCGGCGTAACTCTTTTGGCGATCTCGTGCTGCTGCCATGCGGTTTCGGATTTGGGCAATCTTTTATGAGGTTTCGAGCAATAGTTCGGGACCAGTGATTTGGCTATCACCCACTTCTGCCCAGCAGAGAGGTGATCGACACTTTCGTCCGTACAACGCTTCAAACGGCGCTGCTTTAATTCTTGCGTGGTAGCTGTTATTATACGAAAACTCTACCAAAGGCAAGCAAGGTTCCCAACTTTTTTCCGAATTCCAACACGCATGCACGCAACATGTCTTCCAAAGTCTGAATGGTGCATTCACTTTGCCCATCCGTTTGAGGGTGGTATGCTGTGCTCATATCAAGGCGGGTGCCTAGTGCGCTCTGTAATGACTTCCAGAAGTGCGAAGTGAAACGGGAATCTTGATCAGATATGATAGAGACAGGCACTCCGTGTCTAGACACTACTTCTTTCATATAGATGCGAGTCAGTCTTTCCATCTTGTCCGATTCCTTGATCGCTAAGAAATGCGCAGACTTAGTCAACCGGTTAACGATCACCCATATGGTATCGCATCCCGTCGCTGTTTTGGGTAATCCCGTGATGAAATCCATGGAAATGTGTTCCCATTTCTATGTTGGGAGTTCCGGTTGCTGTAGCAGACCAGATGGTTTCTGATATTCCACATTCACTCTTGCACAAGTCAAGCATTTGCTCATGTAGGTGGCAATGTCGGCTTTCATGTTTGGCCACCAGTAAAGTGCATTTAGGTCATGGTACATTTTATCTGAGCCAGGGTGAATGGAATATCGGGACTTGTGTGCTTCGTCCATCACTAGAGTTCTCAACTCTCCATATCGAGGGACCCAAATCCGGTTTTCGAAATATCGGACCCCGTCCGATTTGGTTTCAAGTTCCTTGTTCATGCCCCGCATGAGTTCTGATGGGAGATTATCGTCTCTCAAGGCTTCGAGTTGAGCATCACGAATCTGATCAGGTAAGTTTGCGTGAATCGTGAGTTGTATGCTCGCACTCGTCTAGGTTTATCGGTTTCTTTTCTGCTGAGAGCATTGGCCACTACATTGGCCTTGCCAGGCTGGTACTTGATGGCACAGTCATAATCCTTAAGTAGCTCGACCCAACGACGCTGTCGCATGTTCAGCTCCTTCTGATTGTAGATATGCTGGAGGCTCTTGTGGTCGGTATAAATGGTAAACTTGGTACCATATAAGTAATGCCTCCATATCTTAAGAGCAAACACCACAGCTCCGAGTTCCAGGTCATGGGTCGTGTATCTTCTCGTGGATCCGTAGTTGTCGAGAGGTATAGGCTATAACCTTCTCGAGTTGCATCAACACGCAACCGAGACCCTGTATCGATGAGTCACAATGCACCTCAAAATTCTCCGTTCCCTCGGGCAGGGCTAGGATAGGGGCGCTACAGAGTTTGGTTTTCAACAGTTGGAAGCAGATTCCTGCGCATCACCCCAATTGTACTTAGTACCCTTGTGTGTCAAGGCGGTGAGGGGTTGAGCAATCTTTGAAAATCCCTCGATGAAACGTCCGTAGTAGCCAGCCAGTCCTTGGAATTGTCGCACCTCGGTAGGAGTCTTAGGTGCTTCCAAGTTTTTGATGGCCTCTACCTTGCCAGGATCGACATGGATACCATTCTCATTGATCACATGCCCTAAGAAGTGAACCTCGCGAAGCCAAAATTCGCATTTCGAGAGTTTAGCGTACAGTTGTTCCTTCTTTAGTAATTCCAGGATTAACCTCAGGTGTTTTTCATGGTCGGTCTTGTTCTTGGAGTAAATGAGGATATCATCAATGAAAACAATCACAAACTTGTCGAGGTATGCCTTGCATACTCTGTTCATGAGATCCATAAATACAGCTGGTGCGTTGGTTAAGCCAAAAGGCATAACCTAAATGTAACAACCCAGCTACCACCGCACCATAATATTGTCCACTTTGGCCGGGACGTACCACCATCGCCTCACGAATTTGCTTTTGGTTGCCCAGGTCACCCATCCTCATACTTCTCCCACCTGAGCATGCTTAACTGTGGAATTCTCCACTCATCCACTACCATTAAGCGCCCAAAACGCGTTATGATGGGGAAGGTATCCACCTCCTTATAAAGAAGGATTAGTTCTCCTTCCCAACCAATGTGGGATGTCACAATCCACCCCTCTTAGGGGTCCAGCGTCCTCGCGGGACCTGGAACCACCGGTCCGGCCCTGGCTTTGATACCATTTGTAACAACCCAGCTACCACCGCACCATAATATTGTCTGCTTTGGCCGGGACGTACCACCATCACCTCACGAATTTGCTTTTGGTTGCCCAGGTGGTCACCCATCCTCATACTTCTCCCACCCGAGCACGCTTAACTGTGGAATTCTCCACTCATCCACTACCATTAAGCGCCCAAAACGCGTTATGATGGGGAAGGTATCCACCTCCTTATAAAGAAGGCTTAGTTCTCCTTCCCAACCGATGTGGGATGTCACACGAAAACTCGTAGTGACCGTACCGAGTTCTGAAAGCCGTCTTTGAAATGTCTTCTTCGCGCACTCTTAACTGATGGTAACCAGATCTCAGATCGATCTTCGAGTAGTAACTCGATCCTTGAAACTGGTCGAACAGATCATCAATTCGGGGTAGGGGATAACGGTTTTTGATCGTCACCTTGTTCAGTTCCCGGTAATCGTTGCACATGCGGAAGTCATGTCTTTCTTTCGAACAAATAAGACAGAGGTTCCCCATGGTGATGAGCTAGGTCGGATGAAACCTTTATCCAACAAGTCTTGTAGTTGAGTGGACAACTCCTGAAGCTCCGCCGGTGCGAGCCGAAACGGGGCTCGTGCAATGGGTGCAGCACCGGGGGCTAAATCGATTTGGAACTCGACTTGTCGAATAGGTAGGAGTCCAGGCAAATCCTCCGGGAAGACTTCCGGAAAATCTCGCACAACCGGTATGTCTTCGATTCGCTTCTCCTCCGCGGGTTTCTTGACAATATGAGCTAAAATCGTCGGATGACCCTTTCGTAAATATTTCTGCGCCTTCATGAGGGTGATGATGTTTGTAGTCATGCCGTTCTTCTCGCCCTGTATCAAGATGATTTCGCTGGAAGAGGTAGTGATATGGACTACCTTGTCATGACATATAATCTCAGCTCTATTCTCGGATAGCCAGTCCATGCCGACAACAACATCGAAACTACCAAGCGTAAAGGGTATGAGGTCGATATCAAAAGTATGACCTGACAGTTTCAACTTACATCCCGCTAGTACATGAGTTGTTTCTATAGACTTACCGTCAGCTAATTCAACAGGAAACTTAGCATATGACGGGGTTGGAGTTAAGTCTAAAAGTTTACTAAAGGCTTTCGATATAAAACTCCTATCAGCTCCAGTGTCAAACAAAACAGAAGCAAAACAGTCGTTCACAGAGAACTTACCGGTAACCACATTCGGATCGCTGCGGGCCTGGCCCGATCCAATGATGAAATATCTACCTTTACCACTGCTCCCAACACTGTTATTGACTCCATTGTTCTCATTCTGCTTCAGTTTGGGACAATCCTTTCTGAAGTGACCCTCTTGACCACACTCAAAGCACCCTTTAGTCGCCGTAGGCTGTTTAGGAGCACCCTTAGCCGCTAGGTCTCTCCTACAGTCCTTGGCCTGATGACCCAATTTTCCGCATCGCAGACACTTGATACGATCACATGGGCCAGCATGGTGATAGTTGCACTTGTTGCACTTCGGGTACTTTCCAGCATAGCCACTCGAACCTTGTCCGCCACCATTGTTGTTATTGCTGGAACCCTGATTATTGAAGTTCTGAGCGAGTTCGGGTTTACGGTGGTGTTGTTGCTGTGGGGGCTCGATGATGAGGACTTGGTGTTGTCAAACTTTCTCTTTCCATTCCCAGAGTTGTTGCTGTTGTTGTCAGTGCTTGAGTTGTAACGGGTTTTAGAGGTGGAACCTCTAGGTGGTAACGCACCTTGTGCCACTGTTTGGTCCGTCAGCTTGTGGGCTATTCGGATCGCTTGCTGAATCGTAGCCGGTTTGGAAGACGTCACCATACCCTGAATCTGGGGTAGCAAACCATCGATATACATCTCAATTCTCTTACTCGGTGGGTCAACCATCCGCGGGCACATCACTGCTAGCTCATGGGAACGGGTGGTGTAGGCTTCAATCTCGGAACCCACCATTTTCACCGCCCAAAATTCCGACTCCAACTTCGTGATTTCCTCTCTTGGACAATACTCTTCCCGCATCATGTTCTTGAACTCTTCCCAGTTCATAGCATTTGCCAATTCCAACCCAAGAATTTGCACATTAGAGTTCCGCCAGGTGAGGACGGAATCTTGCAGTGTTCCAGCAGCAAACTTGACCTTGCTGGCTGGTGGACAATTACACATCTCGAAATCTGACTCTGCCTTCTCGGCCCAACGTAGGAAACCTATGGCTCCCTAAGTGCCGTCAAACGAATTGGGCTTGCAGTCTTGAAAGTACAGACTCCGGCTTGACCTCCAGCTTGATTATGAACATGCTAGAGCTGCCGCCGCATGGTCATTCAGTAGGGTTTGGAGTTCTGCTGCGGTTAGGTTAATGTTACCCTGACCGCGTCCAACGTTTGATTTGTTCAGGATCCTCCTCAGGTTCGGCTGCGTTAGGGGCAATTCGCGCCTCTAGTGTCTCGCAACGAGCTAGAGCTACTGCCGCAAGGCTCCTTGCTTTCCAAACTTCGTCTTGCTAGTCTATCATCTCTGATTGTATCTTGAGTACTAGCCTCATTAGATGAACATGAGCATCGAGTTTCCTTCATGGCTTTGGTCAAGTAGGAAATTCTCTTTCTAGCCTCTGCTCCGTCCCCTATCAATCCATTAGCATTCACTCTCGTCGAGTGCATAATGTTAACTTCACGCTCCAAACAGGAGGCGAGAGCTTCGAAAGCGCGCTCCATCGGTAGGGTTAGGGATGGTAGTGTGTTGAAGGATATAGGACACCCCGGGAGAGGTAGTGGCGGAACTTGCTCACGGTAAACGATCCGCTCGACTAGACATGGGGTACCAACTCCAGTGACCATTGTCCTCGTACACGTCTCCAGATGGGCGATACCTCTTCAATGCGGGGGCTGATAGTGCCGGGACTACTCGAGGTGGTGATGAGTCGGGTAGCTGCGGTTCCTTTCCGAGGACACGGGGCACCGGGTTTGGTGATGATGATGGCGTCGGCATCCCTACAGGATAAGTCGTGTATGCGCGCGTATGAGTGAATGAGGTAAAGAGATAAAGAAAACGAAGGACTAAATATAATATATATATATATATATATATATTTATATATATGTAGTGCGTATAATTATAACTAATGGGTCGTTGCGGTTATAGTCTAGTATGTATGCAATTCTAGTTCGCTATAACCAATGGCTCTGATACCAATCTGTCACACCCTCAAAATCCACTAACGGAGTTTTACCGTCAGAGGGTGTGAACTAACAGGATCAGAATCATTAGTTATAATCAAACACCAAAAATAAAGTTTTCAAACAACCAAGACATCAAGTCTTAAGTATAAATGCGGAAGCGTAAATTGTAAAGCAAAAAGTTTGCGCCACACAGGACGACTTAAAAACCCATGTTATCAAGATAATAATTAAAAGAAGTTTCTAAAGCAATGGTGTTTAGCAAATGCATGTTCCTATACCGCGGGCCCGCCTCGGCTACCTGAGAATAACATACTAAAAGTGTCAACACAGGGTTGGTGAGTTCACAAGTTTATATAAATAAAGCGTTTGCGTTTACGTTTTGCGTTTGTGTTTGCGTTACCAGATAGTGTTAAGTTAATTTATATATCAATAGGTAGCTAACCTATCAACAAGTATTACTAAGTGTTCGACACCGAAGCTGACTGTTTATCAATTGCCTTGCCACCATGTCAACCACGACCATGGTAATGTGTTAGCCAAAATTACACCCACTCGACCTACAGTCGAGTTTAGAGTTGGGTGGGGTTTGTCAAAACCAGTAGTACTACTCATCAGTGACTCGCTATTATAGAAATATTAACCGCTTCGATGTTATGAAGGACTTTGGTTGGTTTGTTTGCCACTTAGCCTTACAAGTGATATATAAAAACTAAACAAAATCTACAGTGTTGGAGTATGTTACCTCCCCCAAATAAAAGCGTTTTAAAAGAGTTAAAAGGGGACGTGAAACTCACTGTTTGCGAAGATAACCAAAAAGATCCGAGAAAAAGGTGTGCGTCACAGAAAATCCTCACTAGTGTTCAAAAAACAAAAAACGAGATTTTCTAAGTATTTAAACTACGAGTGAGTCCCTAGACTCGACACATACAACTTATGCATGAGATGCGTTTCGTGTTTCGTTTGTGAAATAAGTGCGACTCGACAAACACGTTGGTGATACGTTACATGTGTGAACAACTACTTACGTGTCAAGTATTAATATTTTACATTACTAGAAATTATCCCCCAAAGGGCAATTTGGTCAAAACATAGCAAACATCGATCGGTTATGCACTTTTCATGACAATTTAAATAATACAGCAGCTAAATTATCCATGCAGATTTTCACTCGACAAGATTACTCTTATTAATAAATTATAACAAGTCAAATAAATCACCAAAAATCATCACAGAAGAACACATGAGTTAGGTTTCTGAACTATTTTTATTATAATTTTATCATATATGGTTTTATCACAAAGATCAAAATATCACAGCAAACACACAACAATCATTATCATGCGCAACAGAATGTTATTTGTTATTCCCGTTAAATGACAAATCCAATTAATGCAAGACCAATTGGGTTAGGTTCCTAACTTAATGTATTTTCTTCCAGAAGTGGAACCAACCCATTTGGTCTTGTAGTTTATGAGATATCTTAGTCGTAAAACAGCCTAACAGCAGGTCTCCCAAATCAGCCTTGCACAACAGTTTTGTAAAATAACAAAAACAAACTTTTATACGTCCAAATATTACAAAATCGGACTTTTCAGAAACTAGACTCGACCTAGTATATTATAGAATCAACAATCGCATCAAAACATAATATTAACATCGAGTTACAGTCGTCCAAACACAAATTCAATAATCTGTCCAGCATCAGTTTTCATCAAAACTCAACATACAATTAACCTATGACTAACAATCATGCATGTAAACCCTAGTTCATCAACAAACAACATATTTAGCACCTAGGGTTTATGATTGCAGGTTTAATCATGCAATTAAATCAATGAAATAGACTAGATAGGATATAATTTACCTAGCTAGCACCTTGATTCCGTTAAAGAAACTTGAAAAGAGATTGTATGTGTGTGTGTGTAGGTCACGGCTGCCAAGAGGAAGAGAGGGAGGGGGAAATGATCGTATGTAGGGGGTAGGGGATTAGGGTTAGTTAATATCTGATTATAATTATTAATTTGTTACACTTAGCCCCCTTAACTTCTAGTAAATCAATTTCTAGTATAAACAATAGACTTTTGCTTCTTGAATTAATGTTTTACATATAAATATCAAGTAACACATAGACTTAGCACATAATTATCAAATAATTATTGTTTTGATATTTTTCGTTTGTTCACCAACGGTTTGAGTCGAATCGTGTGTGTTTCGGTGCAATTCCGAAAGACTACTTGTGTAGTGATTGTCATGCGTCATTTAAAACCCTAATTTAAATGTAATGAGATATGCGTTACAGTTCGTGTGATCTTAAGTTTGAATTAACGGTGTTCGGATTAACGGAGTTAACCTGAAATTGACGAGTGTCACATCATTCCCATGTTGAAAGAATTTTCGTCCCGAAAATTTGAGTCAAGTCGCGATGGTTGTCTGAAAAAAAAAAGCAAAAATTTTCAGTTTGTCATATCATCCCTTAGTAGAAAGAAATTCCGTCCCGAAATTTAATTCATATCTTTGGTGATTTCTGGCGGTTTGTCGGCTTTCGCGGTTTTCGGTGCTTGGTTAGCCCTTCAAAAAGGTGAGGATAATTCGTCATCATTTGACCCTCTCGTTCCCACGTGAACTCTGGTCCACGTCTCGAGTTCCAACGAACTTTAACGATTGGTATTTTGCTTTGTTTGAGTGTTTTGGTTTCCCAATCCAAAACTTCGACTGGTCCTTCGATGAATCGTAGCTGTTCATCAACTTGCAAATCGACCAAAGGAACTGCTTGGGTTTCGTCAGAAAGGCATTTCTTCAAGTTAGATACATAGAAAACGTTATATACGCCACTGAGTTCTGTTGGTAAATCCAATCGGTATGCTACCGGACCAACGCGTTCTGTTATCTGGTATGGGCCAACGTATCGTGGGTTGAGTTTGTTTCGCTTTCCAAAGCGCACTATACCTTTCCAAGGTGAGACTTTGAGTAAAAATTGGTCGTTCACTTGGAATTCCAGAGGTTTTCGGCGCTTGTCGGCGTAACTCTTTTGGCGATCTCGTGCTGCTGCCATGCGGTTTCGGATTTGGGCAATCTTTTATGAGGTTTCGAGCAATAGTTCGGGACCAGTGATTTGGCTATCACCCACTTCTGCCCAGCAGAGAGGTGATCGACACTTTCGTCCGTACAACGCTTCAAACGGCGCTGCTTTAATTCTTGCGTGGTAGCTGTTATTATACGAAAACTCTACCAAAGGCAAGCAAGGTTCCCAACTTTTTTCCGAATTCCAACACGCATGCACGCAACATGTCTTCCAAAGTCTGAATGGTGCATTCACTTTGCCCATCCGTTTGAGGGTGGTATGCTGTGCTCATATCAAGGCGGGTGCCTAGTGCGCTCTGTAATGACTTCCAGAAGTGCGAAGTGAAACGGGAATCTTGATCAGATATGATAGAGACAGGCACTCCGTGTCTAGACACTACTTCTTTCATATAGATGCGAGTCAGTCTTTCCATCTTGTCCGATTCCTTGATCGCTAAGAAATGCGCAGACTTAGTCAACCGGTCAACGATCACCCATATGGTATCGCATCCCGTCGCTGTTTTGGGTAATCCCGTGATGAAATCCATGGAAATGTGTTCCCATTTCTATGTTGGGAGTTCCGGTTGCTGTAGCAGACCAGATGGTTTCTGATATTCCACATTCACTCTTGCACAAGTCAAGCATTTGCTCATGTAGGTGGCAATGTCGGCTTTCATGTTTGGCCACCAGTAAAGTGCATTTAGGTCATGGTACATTTTATCTGAGCCAGGGTGAATGGAATATCGGGACTTGTGTGCTTCGTCCATCACTAGAGTTCTCAACTCTCCATATCGAGGGACCCAAATCCGGTTTTCGAAATATCGGACCCCGTCCGATTTGGTTTCAAGTTCCTTGTTCATGCCCCGCATGAGTTCTGATGGGAGATTATCGTCTTTCAAGGCTTCGAGTTGAGCATCACGAATCTGATCAGGTAAGTTTGCGTGAATCGTGAGTTGTATGCTCGCACTCGTCTAGGTTTATCAGTTTCTTTTCTGCTGAGAGCATTGGCCACTACATTAGCCTTGCCAGGCTGGTACTTGATGGCACAGTCATAATCCTTAAGTAGCTCGACCCAACGACGATGTCGCATGTTCAGCTCCTTCTGATCGTAGATATGCTGGAGGCTCTTGTGGTCGGTATAAATGGTAAACTTGGTACCATATAAGTAATGCCTCCATATCTTAAGAGCAAACACCACAGCTCCGAGTTCCAGGTCATGAGTCGTGTATCTTCTCGTGGATCCGTAGTTGTCGAGAGGTATAGGCTATAACCTTCTCGAGTTGCATCAACACGCAACCGAGACCCTGTATCGATGAGTCACAATGCACCTCAAAATTCTCCGTTCCCTCGGGCAGGGCTAGGATAGGGGCGCTACAGAGTTTGGTTTTCAACAGTTGGAAGCAGATTCCTGCGCATCACCCCAATTGTACTTAGTACCCTTGTGTGTCAAGGCGGTGAGGGGTTGAGCAATCTTTGAAAATCCCTCGATGAAACGTCCGTAGTAGCCAGCCAGTCCTTGGAATTGTCGCACCTCGGTAGGAGTCTTAGGTGCTTCCAAGTTTTTGATGGCCTCTACCTTGCCAGGATCGACATGGATACCATTCTCATTGATCACATGCCCTAAGAAGTGAACCTCGCGAAGCCAAAATTCGCATTTCGAGAGTTTAGCGTACAGTTGTTCCTTCTTTAGTAATTCCAGGATTAACCTCAGGTGTTCTTCATGGTCGGCCTTGTTCTTGGAGTAAACGAGGATATCATCAATGAAAACAATCACAAACTTGTCGAGGTATGTCTTGCATACTCTGTTCATGAGATCCATAAATACAGCTGGTGCGTTGGTTAAGCCAAAAGGCATAACCTAAATGTAACAACCCAGCTACCACCGCACCATAATATTGTCCACTTTGGCTGGGACGTACCACCATCGCCTCACGAATTTGCTTTTGGTTGCCCAGGTCACCCATCCTCATACTTCTCCCACCTGAGCATGCTTAACTGTGGAATTCTCCACTCATCCACTACCATTAAGCGCCCAAAACGCGTTATGATGGGGAAGGTATCCACCTCCTTATAAAGAAGGATTAGTTCTCCTTCCCAACCAATGTGGGATGTCACAATCCACCCCTCTTAGGGGTCCAGTGTCCTCGCGGGACCTGGAACCACCGGTCCGGCCCTGGCTTTGATACCATTTGTAACAACCCAGCTACCACCGCACCATAATATTGTCCGCTTTGGCCGGGACGTACCACCATCACCTCACGAATTTGCTTTTGGTTGCCCAGGTGGTCACCCATCCTCATACTTCTCCCACCCGAGCACGCTTAACTGTGGAATTCTCCACTCATCCACTACCATTAAGCGCCCAAAACGCGTTATGATGGGGAAGGTATCCACCTCCTTATAAAGAAGGCTTAGTTCTCCTTCCCAACCGATGTGGGATGTCACACGAAAACTCGTAGTGACCGTACCGAGTTCTGAAAGCCGTCTTTGAAATGTCTTCTTCGCGCACTCTTAACTGATGGTAACCAGATCTCAGATCGATCTTCGAGTAGTAACTCGATCCTTGAAACTGGTCGAACAGATCATCAATTCGGGGTAGGGGATAACGGTTTTTGATCGTCACCTTGTTCAGTTCCCGGTAATCGTTGCACATGCGGAAGTCATGTCTTTCTTTCGAACAAATAAGACAGAGGTTCCCCATGGTGATGAGCTAGGTCGGATGAAACCTTTATCCAACAAGTCTTGTAGTTGAGTGGACAACTCCTGAAGCTCCGCCGGTGCGAGCCGAAACGGGTCTCGTGCAATGGGTGCAGCACCGGGGGCTAAATCGATTTGGAACTCGACTTGTCGAATAGGTAGGAGTCCAGGCAAATCCTCCGGGAAGACTTCCGGAAAATCTCGCACAACCGGTATGTCTTCGATTCGCTTCTCCTCCGCGGGTTTCTTGACAATATGAGCTAAAATCGTCGGATGACCCTTTCGTAAATATTTCTGCGCCTTCATGAGGGTGATGATGTTTGTAGTCATGCCGTTCTTCTCGCCCTGTATCAAGATGATTTCTCTGGAAGAGGTAGTGATATGGACTACCTTGTCATGACATATAATCTCAGCTCTATTCTCGGATAGCCAGTCCATGCCGACAACAACATCGAAACTACCAAGCGTAAAGGGTATGAGGTCGATATCAAAAGTATGACCTGACAGTTTCAACTTACATCCCGCTAGTACATGAGTTGTTTCTATAGACTTACCGTCAGCTAATTCAACAGGAAACTTAGCATATGACGGGGTTGGAGTTAAGTCTAAAAGTTTACTAAAGGCTTTCGATATAAAACTCCTATCAGCTCCAGTGTCAAACAAAACAGAAGCAAAACAGTCGTTCACAGAGAACTTACCGGTAACCACATTCGGATCGCTGCGGGCCTGGCCCGATCCAATGATGAAATATCTACCTTTACCACTGCTCCCAACACTGTTATTGACTCCATTGTTCTCATTCTGCTTCAGTTTGGGACAATCCTTTCTGAAGTGACCCTCTTGACCACACTCAAAGCACCCTTTAGTCGCCGTAGGCTGTTTAGGAGCACCCTTAGCCGCTAGGTCTCTCCTACAGTCCTTGGCCTGATGACCCAATTTTCCGCATCGCAGACACTTGATACGATCACATGGGCCAGCATGGTGATAGTTGCACTTGTTGCACTTCGGGTACTTTCCAGCATAGCCACTCGAACCTTGTCCGCCACCATTGTTGTTATTGCTGGAACCCTGATTATTGAAGTTCTGAGCGAGTTCGGGTTTACGGTAGTGTTGTTGCTGTGGGGGCTCGATGATGAGGACTTGGTGTTGTCAAACTTTCTCTTTCCATTCCCAGAGTTGTTGCTGTTGTTGTCAGTGCTTGAGTTGTAACGGGTTTTAGAGGTGGAACCTCTAGGTGGTAACGCACCTTGTGCCACTGTTTGGTCCGTCAGCTTGTGGGCTATTCGGATCGCTTGCTGAATCGTAGCCGGTTTGGAAGACGTCACCATACCCTGAATCTGGGGTAGCAAACCATCGATATACATCTCAATTCTCTTACTCGGTGGGTCAACCATCCGCGGGCACATCACTGCTAGCTCATGGGAACGGGTGGTGTAGGCTTCAATCTCGGAACCCACCATTTTCACCGCCCAAAATTCCGACTCCAACTTCGCGATTTCCTCTCTTGGACAATACTCTTCCCGCATCATGTTCTTGAACTCTTCCCAGTTCATAGCATTTGCCAATTCCAACCCAAGAATTTGCACATTAGAGTTCCGCCAGGTGAGGACGGAATCTTGCAGTGTTCCAGCAGCAAACTTGACCTTACTGGCTGGTGGACAATTACACATCTCGAAATCTGACTCTGCCTTCTCGGCCCAACGTAGGAAACCTATGGCTCCCTAAGTGCCGTCAAACGAATTGGGCTTGCAGTCTTGAAAGTACAGACTCCGGCTTGACCTCCAGCTTGATTATGAACATGCTAGAGCTGCCGCCGCATGGTCATTCAGTAGGGTTTGGAGTTCTGCTGCGGTTAGGTTAATGTTACCCTGACCGCGTCCAACGTTTGATTTGTTCAGGATCCTGCTCAGGTTCGGCTGCGTTAGGGGCAATTCGCGCCTCTAGTGTCTCGCAACGAGCTAGAGCTACTGCCGCAAGGCTCCTTGCTTTCCAAACTTCGTCTTGCTAGTCTATCATCTCTGATTGTATCTTGAGTACTAGCCTCATTAGATGAACATGAGCATCGAGTTTCCTTCATGGCTTTGGTCAAGTAGGAAATTCTCTTTCTAGCCTCTGCTCCGTCCCCTATCAATCCATTAGCATTCACTCTCGTCGAGTGCATAATGTTAACTTCACGCTCCAAACAGGAGGCGAGAGCTTCGAAAGCGCGCTCCATCGGTAGGGTTAGGGATGGTAGTGTGTTGAAGGATATAGGACACCCCGGGAGAGGTAGTGGCGGAACTTGCTCACGGTAAACGATCCGCTCGACTAGACTTGGGGTACCAACTCCAGTGACCATTGTCCTCGTACACGTCTCCAGATGGGCGATACCTCTTCGATGCGGGGGCTGATAGTGCCGGGACTACTCGAGGTGGTGATGAGTCGGGTAGCTGCGGTTCCTTTCCGAGGACACGGGGCACCGGGTTTGGTGATGATGATGGCGTCGACATCCCTACAGGATAAGTCGTGTATGCGCGCGTATGAGTGAATGAGGTAAAGAGATAAATAAAACGAAGGACTAAATATAATATATATATATATATATATATATATTTATATATATGTAGTGCGTATAATTATAACTAATGGGTCGTTGCGGTTATAGTCTAGTATGTATGCAATTCTAGTTCGCTATAACCAATGGCTCTGATACCAATCTGTCACACCCTCAAAATCCACTAACGGAGTTTTACCGTCAGAGGGTGTGAACTAACAGGATCAGAATCATTAGTTATAATCAAACACCATAAATAAAGTTTTCAAACAACCAAGACATCAAGTCTTAAGTATAAATGCGGAAGCGTAAATTGTAAAGCAAAAAGTTTGCGCCACACAGGACGACTTAAAAACCCATGTTATCAAGATAATAATTAAAAGAAGTTTCTAAAGCAATGGTGTTTAGCAAATGCATGTTCCTATACCGCGGGCCCGCCTCGGCTACCTGAGAATAACATACTAAAAGTGTCAACACAGGGTTGGTGAGTTCACAAGTTTATATAAATAAAGCGTTTGCGTTTACGTTTTGCGTTTGTGTTTGCGTTACCAGATAGTGTTAAGTTAATTTATATATCAATAGGTAGCTAACCTATCAACAAGTATTACTAAGTGTTCGACACCGAAGCTGACTGTTTATCAATTGCCTTGCCACCATGTCAACCACGACCATGGTAATGTGTTAGCCAAAATTACACCCACTCGACCTACAGTCGAGTTTAGAGTTGGGTGGGGTTTGTCAAACCCAGTAGTACTACTCATCAGTGACTCGCTATTATAGAAATATTAACCGCTTCGATGTTATGAAGGACTTTGGTTGGTTTGTTTGCCACTTAGCCTTACAAGTGATATATAAAAACTAAACAAAATCTACAGTGTTGGAGTATGTTACCTCCCCCAAATAAAAGCGTTTTAAAAGAGTTAAAAGGGGACGTGAAACTCACTGTTTGCGAAGATAACCATAAAGATCCGAGAAAAAGGTGTGCGTCACAGAAAATCCTCACTAGTGTTCAAAAAACAAAAAACGAGATTTTCTAAGTATTTAAACTACGAGTGAGTCCCTAGACTCGACACATACAACTTATGCATGAGATGCGTTTCGTGTTTCGTTTGTGAAATAAGTGCGACTCGACAAACACGTTGGTGATACGTTACATGTGTGAACAACTACTTACGTGTCAAGTATTAATATTTTACATTACTAGAAATTATCCCCCAAAGGGCAATTTGGTCAAAACATAGCAAACATCGATCGGTTATGCACTTTTCATGACAATTTAAATAATACAGCAGCTAAATTATCCATGCAGATTTTCACTCGACAAGATTACTCTTATTAATAAATTATAACAAGTCAAATAAATCACCAAAAATCATCACAGAAGAACACATGAGTTAGGTTTCTGAACCTATTTTTATTATAATTTTATCATATATGGTTTTATCACAAAGATCAAAATATCACAGCAAACACACAACAATCATTATCATGCGCAACAGAATGTTATTTGTTATTCCCGTTAAATGACAAATCCAATTAATGCAAGACCAATTGGGTTAGGTTCCTAACTTAATGTATTTTCTTCCAGAAGTGGAACCAACCCATTTGGTCTTGTAGTTTATGAGATATCTTAGTCGTAAAACAGCCTAACAGCAGGTCTCCCAAATCAGCCTTGCACAACAGTTTTGTAAAATAACAAAAACAAACTTTTATACGTCCAAATATTACAAAATCGGACTTTTCAGAAACTAGACTCGACCTAGTATATTATAGAATCAACAATCGCATCAAAACATAATATTAACATCGAGTTACAGTCGTCCAAACACAAATTCAATAATCTGTCCAGCATCAGTTTTCATCAAAACTCAACATACAATTAACCTATGACTAACAATCATGCATGTAAACCCTAGTTCATCAACAAACAACATATTTAGCACCTAGGGTTTATGATTGCAGGTTTAATCATGCAATTAAATCAATGAAATAGACTAGATAGGATATAATTTACCTAGCTAGCACCTTGATTCCGTTAAAGAAACTTGAAAAGAGATTGTATGTGTGTGTGTGTAGGTCACGGCTGCCAAGAGGAAGAGAGGGAGGGGGAAATGATCGTATGTAGGGGGTAGGGGATTAGGGTTAGTTAATATCTGATTATAATTATTAATTTGTTACACTTAGCCCCCTTAACTTCTAGTAAATCAATTTCTAGTATAAACAATAGACTTTTGCTTCTTGAATTAATGTTTTACATATAAATATCAAGTAACACATAGACTTAGCACATAATTATCAAATAATTATTGTTTTGATATTTTTCGTTTGTTCACCAACGGTTTGAGTCGAATCGTGTGTGTTTCGGTGCAATTCCGAAAGACTACTTGTGTAGTGATTGTCATGCGTCATTTAAAACCCTAATTTAAATGTAATGAGATATGCGTTACAGTTCGTGTGATCTTAAGTTTGAATTAACGGTGTTCGGATTAACGGAGTTAACCTGAAATTGACGAGTGTCACATCATTCCCATGTTGAAAGAATTTTCGTCCCGAAAATTTGAGTCAAGTCGCGATGGTTGTCTGAAAAAAAAAAGCAAAAATTTTCAGTTTGTCATATCATCCCTTAGTAGAAAGAAATTCCGTCCCGAAATTTAATTCATATCTTTGGTGATTTCTGGCGGTTTGTCGGCTTTCGCGGTTTTCGGTGCTTGGTTAGCCCTTCAAAAAGGTGAGGATAATTCGTCATCATTTGACCCTCGCGTTCCCACGTGAACTCTGGTCCACGTCTCGAGTTCCAACGAACTTTAACGATTGGTATTTTGCTTTGTTTGAGTGTTTTGGTTTCCCAATCCAAAACTTCGACTGGTCCTTCGATGAATCGTAGCTGTTCATCAACTTGCAAATCGACCAAAGGAACTGCTTGGGTTTCGTCAGAAAGGCATTTCTTCAAGTTGGATACATAGAAAACGTTATATACGCCACTGAGTTCTGTTGGTAAATCCAATCGGTATGCTACCGGACCAACGCGTTCTGTTATCTGGTATGGGCCAACGTATCGTGGGTTGAGTTTGTTTCGCTTTCCAAAGCGCACTATACCTTTCCAAGGTGAGACTTTGAGTAAAAATTGGTCGTTCACTTGGAATTCCAGAGGTTTTCGGCGCTTGTCGGCGTAACTCTTTTGGCGATCTCGTGCTGCTGCCATGCGGTTTCGGATTTGGGCAATCTTTTATGAGGTTTCGAGCAATAGTTCGGGACCAGTGATTTGGCTATCACCCACTTCTGCCCAGCAGAGAGGTGATCGACACTTTCGTCCGTACAACGCTTCAAACGGCGCTGCTTTAATTCTTGCGTGGTAGCTGTTATTATACGAAAACTCTACCAAAGGCAAGCAAGGTTCCCAACTTTTTTCCGAATTCCAACACGCATGCACGCAACATGTCTTCCAAAGTCTGAATGGTGCATTCACTTTGCCCATCCGTTTGAGGGTGGTATGCTGTGCTCATATCAAGGCGGGTGCCTAGTGCGCTCTGTAATGACTTCCAGAAGTGCGAAGTGAAACGGGAATCTTGATCAGATATGATAGAGACAGGCACTCCGTGTCTAGACACTACTTCTTTCATATAGATGCGAGTCAGTCTTTCCATCTTGTCCGATTCCTTGATCGCTAAGAAATGCGCAGACTTAGTCAACCGGTCAACGATCACCCATATGGTATCGCATCCCGTCGCTGTTTTGGGTAATCCCGTGATGAAATCCATGGAAATGTGTTCCCATTTCTATGTTGGGAGTTCCGGTTGCTGTAGCAGACCAGATGGTTTCTGATATTCCACATTCACTCTTGCACAAGTCAAGCATTTGCTCATGTAGGTGGCAATGTCGGCTTTCATGTTTGGCCACCAGTAAAGTGCATTTAGGTCATGGTACATTTTATCTGAGCCAGGGTGAATGGAATATCGGGACTTGTGTGCTTCGTCCATCACTAGAGTTCTCAACTCTCCATATCGAGGGACCCAAATCCGGTTTTCGAAATATCGGACCCCGTCCGATTTGGTTTCAAGTTCCTTGTTCATGCCCCGCATGAGTTCTGATGGGAGATTATCGTCTTTCAAGGCTTCGAGTTGAGCATCACGAATCTGATCAGGTAAGTTTGCGTGAATCGTGAGTTGTATGCTCGCACTCGTCTAGGTTTATCAGTTTCTTTTCTGCTGAGAGCATTGGCCACTACATTGGCCTTGCCAGGCTGGTACTTGATGGCACAGTCATAATCTTTAAGTAGCTCGACCCAACGACGTTGTCGCATGTTCAGCTCCTTCTGATCGTAGATATGCTGGAGGCTCTTGTGGTCGGTATAAATGGTAAACTTGGTACCATATATGTAATGCCTCCATATCTTAAGAGCAAACACCACAGCTCCGACTTCCAGGTCATGAGTCGTGTATCTTCTCGTGGATCCGTAGTTGTCGAGAGGTATAGGCTATAACCTTCTCGAGTTGCATCAACACGCAACCGAGACCCTGTATCGATGAGTCACAATGCACCTCAAAATTCTCCGTTCCCTCGGGCAGGGCTAGGATAGGGGCGCTACAGAGTTTGGTTTTCAACAGTTGGAAGCAGATTCCTGCGCATCACCCCAATTGTACTTAGTACCCTTGTGTGTCAAGGCGGTGAGGGGTTGAGCAATCTTTGAAAATCCCTCGATGAAACGTCCGTAGTAGCCAGCCAGTCCTTGGAATTGTCGCACCTCGGTAGGAGTCTTAGGTGCTTCCAAGTTTTTGATGGCCTCTACCTTGCCAGGATCGACATGGATACCATTCTCATTGATCACATGCCCTAAGAAGTGAACCTCGCGAAGCCAAAATTCGCATTTCGAGAGTTTAGCGTACAGTTGTTCCTTCTTTAGTAATTCCAGGATTAACCTCAGGTGTTCTTCATGGTCGGCCTTGTTCTTGGAGTAAACGAGGATATCATCAATGAAAACAATCACAAACTTGTCGAGGTATGTCTTGCATACTCTGTTCATGAGATCCATAAATACAGCTGGTGCGTTGGTTAAGCCAAAAGGCATAACCTAAATGTAACAACCCAGCTACCACCGCACCATAATATTGTCCACTTTGGCTGGGACGTACCACCATCGCCTCACGAATTTGCTTTTGGTTGCCCAGGTCACCCATCCTCATACTTCTCCCACCTGAGCATGCTTAACTGTGGAATTCTCCACTCATCCACTACCATTAAGCGCCCAAAACGCGTTATGATGGGGAAGGTATCCACCTCCTTATAAAGAAGGATTAGTTCTCCTTCCCAACCAATGTGGGATGTCATAATCCACCCCTCTTAGGGGTCCAGCGTCCTCGCGGGACCTGGAACCACCGGTCCGGCCCTGGCTTTGATACCATTTGTAACAACCCAGCTACCACCGCACCATAATATTGTCCGCTTTGGCCGGGACGTACCACCATCACCTCACGAATTTGCTTTTGGTTGCCCAGGTGGTCACCCATCCTCATACTTCTCCCACCCGAGCACGCTTAACTGTGGAATTCTCCACTCATCCACTACCATTAAGCGCCCAAAACGCGTTATGATGGGGAAGGTATCCACCTCCTTATAAAGAAGGCTTAGTTCTCCTTCCCAACCGATGTGGGATGTCACACGAAAACTCGTAGTGACCGTACCGAGTTCTGAAAGCCGTCTTTGAAATGTCTTCTTCGCTCACTCTTAACTGATGGTAACCAGATCTCAGATCGATCTTCGAGTAGTAACTCGATCCTTGAAACTGGTCGAACAGATCATCAATTCGGGGTAGGGGATAACGGTTTTTGATCGTCACCTTGTTCAGTTCCCGGTAATCGTTGCACATGCGGAAGTCATGTCTTTCTTTCGAACAAATAAGACAGAGGTTCCCCATGGTGATGAGCTAGGTCGGATGAAACCTTTATCCAACAAGTCTTGTAGTTGAGTGGACAACTCCTGAAGCTCCGCCGGTGTGAGCCGAAACGGGTCTCGTGCAATGGGTGCAGCACCGGGGGCTAAATCGATTTGGAACTCGACTTGTCGAATAGGTAGGAGTCCAGGCAAATCCTCCGGGAAGACTTCCGGAAAATCTCGCACAACCGGTATGTCTTCGATTCGCTTCTCCTCCGCGGGTTTCTTGACAATATGAGCTAAAATCGTCGGATGACCCTTTCGTAAATATTTCTGCGCCTTCATGAGGGTGATGATGTTTGTAGTCATGCCGTTCTTCTCGCCCTGTATCAAGATGATTTCGCTGGAAGAGGTAGTGATATGGACTACCTTGTCATGACATATAATCTCAGCTCTATTCTCGGATAGCCAGTCCATGCCGACAACAACATCGAAACTACCAAGCGTAAAGGGTATGAGGTCGATATCAAAAGTATGACCTGACAGTTTCAACTTACATCCCGCTAGTACATGAGTTGTTTCTATAGACTTACCGTCAGCTAATTCAACAGGAAACTTAGCATATGACGGGGTTGGAGTTAAGTCTAAAAGTTTACTAAAGGCTTTCGATATAAAACTCCTATCAGCTCCAGTGTCAAACAAAACAGAAGCAAAACAGTCGTTCACAGAGAACTTACCGGTAACCACATTCGGATCGCTGCGGGCCTGGCCCGATCCAATGATGAAATATCTACCTTTACCACTGCTCCCAACACTGTTATTGACTCCATTGTTCTCATTCTGCTTCAGTTTGGGACAATCCTTTCTGAAGTGACCCTCTTGACAACACTCAAAGCACCCTTTAGTCGCCGTAGGCTGTTTAGGAGCACCCTTAGCCGCTAGGTCTCTCCTACAGTCCTTGGCCTGATGACCCAATTTTCCGCATCGCAGACACTTGATACGATCACATGGGCCAGCATGGTGATAGTTGCACTTGTTGCACTTCGGGTACTTTCCAGCATAGCCACTCGAACCTTGTCCGCCACCATTGTTGTTATTGCTGGAACCCTGATTATTGAAGTTCTGAGCGAGTTCGGGTTTACGGTGGTGTTGTTGCTGTGGGGGCTCGATGATGAGGACTTGGTGTTGTCAAACTTTCTCTTTCCATTCCCAGAGTTGTTGCTGTTGTTGTCAGTGCTTGAGTTGTAACGGGTTTTAGAGGTGGAACCTCTAGGTGGTAACGCACCTTGTGCCACTGTTTGGTCCGTCAGCTTGTGGGCTATTCGGATCGCTTGCTGAATCGTAGCCGGTTTGGAAGACGTCACCATACCCTGAATCTGGGGTAGCAAACCATCGATATACATCTCAATTCTCTTACTCGGTGGGTCAACCATCCGCGGGCACATCACTGCTAGCTCATGGGAACGGGTGGTGTAGGCTTCAATCTCGGAACCCACCATTTTCACCGCCCAAAATTCCGACTCCAACTTCGCGATTTCCTCTCTTGGACAATACTCTTCCCGCATCATGTTCTTGAACTCTTCCCAGTTCATAGCATTTGCCAATTCCAACCCAAGAATTTGCACATTAGAGTTCCGCCAGGTGAGGACGGAATCTTGCAGTGTTCCAGCAGCAAACTTGACCTTGCTGGCTGGTGGACAATTACACATCTCGAAATCTGACTCTGCCTTCTCGGCCCAACGTAGGAAACCTATGGCTCCCTAAGTGCCGTCAAACGAATTGGGCTTGCAGTCTTGAAAGTACAGACTCCGGCTTGACCTCCAGCTTGATTATGAACATGCTAGAGCTGCCGCCGCATGGTCATTCAGTAGGGTTTGGAGTTCTGCTGCGGTTAGGTTAATGTTACCCTGACCGCGTCCAACGTTTGATTTGTTCAGGATCCTCCTCAGGTTCGGCTGCGTTAGGGGCAATTCGCGCCTCTAGTGTCTCGCAACGAGCTAGAGCTACTGCCGCAAGGCTCCTTGCTTTCCAAACTTCGTCTTGCTAGTCTATCATCTCTGATTGTATCTTGAGTACTAGCCTCATTAGATGAACATGAGCATCGAGTTTCCTTCATGGCTTTGGTCAAGTAGGAAATTCTCTTTCTAGCCTCTGCTCCGTCCCCTATCAATCCATTAGCATTCACTCTCGTCGAGTGCATAATGTTAACTTCACACTCCAAACAGGAGGCGAGAGCTTCGAAAGCGCGCTCCATCGGTAGGGTTAGGGATGGTAGTGTGTTGAAGGATATAGGACACCCCGGGAGAGGTAGTGGCGGAACTTGCTCACGGTAAACGATCCGCTCGACTAGACTTGGGGTACCAACTCCAGTGACCATTGTCCTCGTACACGTCTCCAGATGGGCGATACCTCTTCGATGCGGGGGCTGATAGTGCCGGGACTACTCGAGGTGGTGATGAGTCGGGTAGCTGCGGTTCCTTTCCGAGGACACGGGGCACCGGGTTTGGTGATGATGATGGCGTCGACATCCCTACAGGATAAATCGTGTATGCGCGCGTATGAGTGAATGAGGTAAAGAGATAAAGAAAACGAAGGACTAAATATAATATATATATATATATATATATATATATATATATATATATGTAGTGCGTATAATTATAACTAATGGGTCGTTGCGGTTATAGTCTAGTATGTATGCAATTCTAGTTCGCTATAACCAATGGCTCTGATACCAATCTGTCACACCCTCAAAATCCACTAACGGAGTTTTACCGTCAGAGGGTGTTAACTAACAGGATCAGAATCATTAGTTATAATCAAACACCATAAATAAAGTTTTCAAACAACCAAGACATCAAGTCTTAAGTATAAATGCGGAAGCGTAAATTGTAAAGCAAAAAGTTTGCGCCACACAGGACGACTTAAAAACCCATGTTATCAAGATAATAATTAAAAGAAGTTTCTAAAGCAATGGTGTTTAGCAAATGCATGTTCCTATACCGCGGGCCCGCCTCGGCTACCTGAGAATAACATACTAAAAGTGTCAACACAGGGTTGGTGAGTTCACAAGTTTATATAAATAAAGCGTTTGCGTTTACGTTTTGCGTTTGTGTTTGCGTTACCAGATAGTGTTAAGTTAATTTATATATCAATAGGTAGCTAACCTATCAACAAGTATTACTAAGTGTTCGACACCGAAGCTGACTGTTTATCAATTGCCTTGCCACCATGTCAACCACGACCATGGTAATGTGTTAGCCAAAATTACACCCACTCGACCTACAGTCGAGTTTAGAGTTGGGTGGGGTTTGTCAAACCCAGTAGTACTACTCATCAGTGACTCGCTATTATAGAAATATTAACCGCTTCGATGTTATGAAGGACTTTGGTTGGTTTGTTTGCCACTTAGCCTTACAAGTGATATATAAAAACTAAACAAAATCTACAGTGTTGGAGTATGTTACCTCCCCCAAATAAAAGCGTTTTAAAAGAGTTAAAAGGGGACGTGAAACTCACTGTTTGCGAAGATAACCAAAAAGATCCGAGAAAAAGGTGTGCGTCACAGAAAATCCTCACTAGTGTTCTAAAAACAAAAAACGAGATTTTCTAAGTATTTAAACTACGAGTGAGTCCCTAGACTCGACACATACAACTTATGCATGAGATGCGTTTCGTGTTTCGTTTGTGAAATAAGTGCGACTCGATAAACACGTTGGTGATACGTTACATGTGTGAACAACTACTTACGTGTCAAGTATTAATATTTTACATTACTAGAAATTATCCCCCAAAAGGGCAATTTGGTCAAAACATAGCAAACATCGATCGGTTATGCACTTTTCATGACAATTTAAATAATACAGCAGCTAAATTATCCATGCAGATTTTCACTCGACAAGATTACTCTTATTAATAAATTATAACAAGTCAAATAAATCACCAAAAATCATCACAGAAGAACACATGAGTTAGGTTTCTGAACCTATTTTTATTATAATTTTATCATATATGGTTTTATCACAAAGATCAAAATATCACAGCAAACACACAACAATCATTATCATGCGCAACAGAATGTTATTTGTTATTCCCGTTAAATGACAAATCCAATTAATGCAAGACCAATTGGGTTAGGTTTCTAACTTAATGTATTTTCTTCCAGAAGTGGAACCAACCCATTTGGTCTTGTAGTTTATGAGATATCTTAGTCGTAAAACAGCCTAACAGCAGGTCTCCCAAATCAGCCTTGCACAACAGTTTTGTAAAATAACAAAAACAAACTTTTATACGTCCAAATATTACAAAATCGGACTTTTCAGAAACTAGACTCGACCTAGTATATTATAGAATCAACAATCGCATCAAAACATAATATTAACATCGAGTTACAGTCGTCCAAACACGAATTCAATAATCTGTCCAGCATCAGTTTTCATCAAAACTCAACATACAATTAACCTATGACTAACAATCATGCATGTAAACCCTAGTTCATCAACAAACAACATATTTAGCACCTAGGGTTTATGATTGCAGGTTTAATCATGCAATTAAATCAATGAAATAGACTAGATAGGATATAATTTACCTAGCTAGCACCTTGATTCCGTTAAAGAAACTTGAAAAGAGATTGTATGTGTGTGTGTGTAGGTCACGGCTGCCAAGAGGAAGAGAGGGAGGGGGAAATGATCGTATGTAGGGGGTAGGGGATTAGGGTTAGTTAATATCTGATTATAATTATTAATTTGTTACACTTAGCCCCCTTAACTTCTAGTAAATCAATTTCTAGTATAAACAATAGACTTTTGCTTCTTGAATTAATGTTTTACATATAAATATCAAGTAACACATAGACTTAGCACATAATTATCAAATAATTATTGTTTTGATATTTTTCGTTTGTTCACCAACGGTTTGAGTCGAATCGTGTGTGTTTCGGTGCAATTCCGAAAGACTACTTGTGTAGTGATTGTCATGCGTCATTTAAAACCCTAATTTAAATGTAATGAGATATGCGTTACAGTTCGTGTGATCTTAAGTTTGAATTAACGGGGTTCGGATTAACGGAGTTAACCTGAAATTGACGAGTGTTACATTTTATTTTAATTTTCAACAAAAAGGCGATGCGAGCGTGCGAAGTGTAAAGTGCGCCATCAAAGCGCCACATTGCACCCATCGCACTTCGCCCGAGCCCATGCGCGTGCGCGTTCGGGTTCTTCGCACCCTCCGCTAGGACCACTGGGTGTGATATGTCTTATAAGAACATTTAAATAAAAATTTCTTTTCTTTAAGAGCTCACTAGTTTGTTAATCTAGCGATGTGGGACAAGAGTTTACAAACCTATTTATACTATGGTGGTTCATTCTCCATTTCTTTCATCCACCAATGTGGGATGAAATTTCCTTCACTTATCTCTTTATTTTCATTTTTATGGTTTGTTATACATGGGTTATATTTTTGCATTTGGGAAATCTCTCTTTCTTTAATTATCCAACTTTTATGGCCATAAAAGTCAAAAAATTGGAGTTTAAAATGGACTTAAAACAATTGACTTATTATTACTTCAACTTGAAAGTTAACTTAATATCGGGGGTGGTTGCCGGTGGTAGTGAACGAAGGAGGTCATGGTGATGGTGTTGGAGATGGAGGTGGAAGGACTCAAACCAAATGCCTTATAAATCACAAAGACTCAAAACAACTTCTTTGAAGTTAAGGGTTTGTTTGCCAAATTGCCCTTGCTATATATGGAAAAAACAGACATCCAATTGACGGGGAGACAACACTACTGAGTTATTTTTACTTTTATGAGTAGGGCCATGCACCCGACATATTTTCACACAGACTTAAATCGTAATTCTTTCATTATTCTATAAAGTTTTCTTCATTATCATACTTCAAGTTAATAAAAAAGTATATAAAAAATATAGAAGATTTAATATCCATACCATGTATATAAAAAAGTATATTAAATATAAAAGATCAAATATCCATACTACTTCTATTTAATACTATAAATAATATATATATGGCAAAGACTTCTTAAATTTAAGAAGTACATAAGAGCATGCATAAGGTACAACACAAAAAGCATAAAATGTTGTCTTTTAATCACATCTTTTACAAACATTATATTTGATTAAAATATGTTTACAAATATGGTTCATTAACTTCAATCAAATTTTGTTAATTTATAAAATAACTAGTTTTAGAGCCCGTATCACACATGGGAGAATTAGATTATAAAATTACCAGTAAGCAAATATTTACATAATCTATAAGAAAAAAATGTATTACATCAATTATTGATTTTATTTATATCACAAAATGATTTTTTTAAATGACATTAACAAAAAAAAATGCATGTGAAAAAGCGTATCCAGAAATGCTTCTTTCTATTGAAAATTTCATTCCCAATGTCATATATGTATAATTGAAAGAATTTTGATTATGAACCAATTTCGAAAATAAGACTTTTCTATACGATTGTAGTTCTAACAACTCAGCTGAAATAAAGAAGGAGCGTTACCTTTATTGATGTATTTATCAATTTACCACCCATCGAAGGAAATGAGAACATTAAATTGTAACAACAAATGTTCATCAAGAACTATGTTTTTCTGAATTACACAATGAAAAAGATTTTTGATAGGTTTCAAGGGGCTTCTTGACTTTGTCATAATAAAAACATAAAAAATAACATGTTAACCCATTCAATTTTGTGAATACATTATTTCATTTGAGCAAAGTTTTGCATAACATGTTTCTCATATAACGTTCTGATCACCATTGACGGAAAAGTTAATGTTGACATAAATATATTTTTAAATTTGATAAAAGTTAGAAGTATTGATAAGCATGGGGTGGCATGTCGAAAGTGTTCGCAATCTTTTCTTATATTTTAATAGTCGAGGGAAAAATAGTCAATTTGCCAAATCCCGAACCTTTTGATTATTTCCAAAAATGCCCTCGAAAATAAATTTGAAACCCGAATCATGTTTAAATATATAACTTTCATCCGTTTGACATGTCAATACTTTGAACCCATAACAAATTAGATGATAAATGTATTTGAATTCTCAAACTTTTAAGAATACTAATTTCTCATTTTTGACCTGTAATAAATTTTGACTTAAATGTAGTTAACGTGTACCAAGCAATCTATTTACCAAATTTTGCCATAAAAATCAAAATTAAGTTCCACAGAAAAATCAAAATAATCCTTGATAAAAAAAACTAAGAAATTAAATATGATAAGCTTTGTTATGTCTAAAAGTGATTCGCATATAATATCTTTGCATTTTAACATACATATAGTTTACTAAATAAACCAAAAAAACAAATGGATACTTTTAAAGCGTGAATTTATAATTTATAAATTTATATGACAACTACAATAATAATAATAATAGATAAATGGATTGATTAAAAAAAATTGATCAACTTTTAAGCATATATTTATAATTTAATGATTAAAAAATTACTTTGTAAAATGAAAGCATATTCAAGTTTTTTTTTTTTACAATTTACTACAATATACATAGTACAGTATGTTAATGATAACATTTGAAATTATACTTTTTTCAATATCTGAGAAACATGGTTTGCGGTTGATTTTTGAATTTCACCAAATATTTTGGAATATATAGTAAAATAATATGTTAATATTTATTTTATAAAAATGTATAATGTAATATAAATAAAGTGTAAATGAAAAGTAAATAATTATTAATTTACTAGTTTTTAGCCCGCGTGTCACGCGGGTTACTTTTATTATTTTTTTTAATTATTATGAATGTATTTATTTTTCATATATGATGTGTTTAGATATTAAAATTAAACATTACATGAATTTATAGAATATGTTATGTTTTTTAGTTTGATTTAAAGTTTAGTTTGTTTTATTTATGTTTGTATGGAGTTGTAAAGGTTGGTTGTTGATACGGAAAGTTATGTTGTTTAATGGATCACCTCAAATGACATTTCACGGGTCTATCAATTAAACTGGCACAATTAATCTATGACTAAAGGGACCCAATAGGAACAATAATGGAATTCCCCCTTGATTTTACCAAGTGAATGGATTTTTTCACAGATGTAAAGAAGGATTGCATCCTCTGCAGAATTTATGCTCTATGTTGCAGTAATCTTGCTGTGGGTACCAGTAGGGCAAAAGCAGACAAAAGACTTGTTATAGTTTGAGTTGAATAGTGAGTCTTCATACCTTTTCCTAAATAAATTTAGTTGAACCATCATTAGTTTAACATAAAGCATGTATTTCATCATATTAATAAATAGCAAGATTGAGAAATTACATGTCCATGACAATAACTTCACGTGAACCAAGATGCGAGTTTTTGCCATAATCACTAAGACGCAAGAAAGGTGCTACTTTCTTAATCAAACATGTTTATTGTATACGTGCAGAGAGAGATTCAGTCCACCGTTTTCGTCCCGCTCAAAATATAAAAGCTAGACATAGATGATGCCCTATTAATTAATGATAATGTGAACAGAAAAAAACATTAACATTTTCAAACCTTGAACTTGCTCTTTTATGTGGATTGAGCACAGTGATGATGCCCTATTAATTAAAGTTAATGTGTTTCCTTATTTGTTATCCTAATAGCATAAAAATGAGCACATTGCTCTTCAACATGTTCATAAATATGAGATGTCATATGAATTACACACGGGATTAATATAAAGCAAAACTTTGCTATCAGCCGATAGTCTATTGGTTTAACCAACATCTACCACCATAATTGTATTTATAAACTAAATCTAAATAAAACAAATTTATTAGACCATTTTGATGAAACTTGCATTGGCTCAGCCTCAACTAATTTACGATACTAAAGTTCAAGGAAATGTTAACAAAACATTTTTGAAACAAAAGGATAGATTAAATTATAGCAAATAACATACTTTCTGTATTTTCTCATAAAAGTCCCTTAACAATATTTTGAATTTATAACCGGAATTAACACCTTGATTATTTACTAAAAATATGGAAAAATGAACATTAAGAAAGTCTGAGCATATAATCTTACATTCTCGTTGTCACACACAATCATATCACGATATGCAACCTGAAGAGAAAACAATTATCCATGATGTTATTCAAATCAATTTATACCGAATCGCATTATATTACATAATTAAAATTTTATATTTGAAATTTTGAATGGGTTTAGAAACTGATGACAAACACAGTAAGAGGGTTCGTTTGGACCAATTGTTTGATCGATCTCCAACGGGGCAACATACTCTATTTTGAAACCGCCAGATGGTGGCATGAGCTCTGTATCCTGACCCCGGTAATCTCGTTTTTAAGAACTAAAGGTAATGGAGGAAGTATTGCAGGTTCATCTGCTAGTAATTTTCCCTCTTCAAAACAACCGGTCTAAAACGATTTTTTTTCATACTAATACTATAAAGGTACATATTTAAAACAAAAAAATACAAATGAATATGCAAATACATTTAAATTATAAAACATGATGTCAGTTGTCAGTTTCTGTTTTAGTTTTAAATTCTTGCATTTAAAAGATTATAAGTTAATGCACAATAAAAATTCAAAAAACACATAAGACTCAACCCACGAACCATCAGTTCATCCCGAAGCAACCCATTTAGCTAAATGAGTTCGCTAGTTCGAACCAAAAATGACCCAAATGGCGAAACCCATGAATTTCGTGTTAGGTTCGTGTTATGTCATAAATTCACACGCCTGTGTGGATCTTACAGGAGTGTCTCCTCTTGTTGGGCTCAGAGACCGTGGGTTTGTTGTGGGTCAGGCTGCGTTGAAGGCTGAATCGGGCAAAGTTGTTAAACACGAGAAAGCTTGTTTAGATAATCAACATGTCTTTCTACCATTTGCCTTTGATACATTTAGTTTTCTGGCTCCAGAGGGTGTGAAATTTTTGAGTAGGGTTCAGCGCGTCGTACACGGAACCTCTTCAGCTTCTAGGTCCCAAAGCTTCGTTTTTAGCAGGATTGGCTTTGCTATTCAAAAGGGGGTTGCGGCGCAGCTTGTTGCCCGTTTGCCTGCCACTTTATTGTAATCGTTTTATAGTAAATTATATAAAATAGCTGCCGTTATTATTCACACCCATAACTTTGAGTTGTGCCAAAAAAATACGAAGTTTTGTTTTTCTTTTATTTTTGGTTAATCCTTATTTAAATTAGTAATTTGATCACATTAAAAGAGTTTTGAATGTCTCAGCTATTATCTAATTCCATGATTTTCACACAAGTACTTGTTACGTATGCATATGAATATGTATATTTTTATGGTATACATATGGGAAAGTAGTAACTACCTTCTATGAACCAATCATACAAAGAGAAGAAAAGAGGTTTCCAAACAAATAAGTAACAACACCTTCAGCAACAAATATGGATCCAAAACTTCCACCACTCAACAAATTAGTTGCATTATCTTAATCTGCAGGTACCACTAAATAGTTAGTCTTAAACACCAAGTGTATCTTGTTTGTCAAATCCTTATATCACTATCATAAAAGCCCTAATTCGAACTCGCAAAGTTCATTAAACCCCTAATCCATGACAATAATCACCAAGCTGGCGGTTCGCTATCAAATTCGAACGGAAATCGACACTTGATTGGATTTGAGAATAATCTCTTTGTGGACCTTGCCGGTAAAACAGACGGCATGCTAATAAATCATGATCTACAAAATCGCGTACATGTGCTCAAATCGAGAGCAATGAATGAATAGCAATTGAAGGAGCCACATGAGCGACGTCGCTTAACAAATCGATTTAGGGTGAACATAAACATAACTTCGATTGATGAAACGGGGTTATGATTTGGTTGGTTGAGTATGGGGGAGATGTGAGTGGCTGAATTATTGATATAACCCGTTTTTAGAGATTCGGGTATTAAAAACCCGTTGGATACCCACGAAATCAAATTAATAAATGAGAAGGCTCCATTCAGAAATAAAGCAATCTGGTGAATCTAGAGGATGGGGGAGCAACCTGAGAGCGACACGTAGGATTTTATGGTAGGTAAATTATATAGATAGTTAGATTGCATATATTAGGGCCAATTGAAATCTTAGTTTTGGAGGGAAAAAATGTGAGAATTAACCAAAATATGACAAGTGTTGTCACACCCCGACCAAAGGCGGCAGAACATGCCGAGGTGTAACGATTTCCCATAACCACATGACACTAATTAAAGCGACAATATTTAACAAACTCATTTCATTTCACAACATCGAAATTGTCAAATAGCGAATATTCATAAATAGTCATAACAAGATATCACAAAACATAGCAAATCAAATATTGTTCATTTTGCTAATATCCTAAAGTTCTTGATGACATTTTCTTCACAATCCCAAATCTGCCAAGATGCAAACCTGTAACATTTCATAAAATAAAGTTTATCAATACAAAGGTTGGTGAACAATTCATAAGTTTTAGCATATAAATATAGAGTAAGAAAATCCAAAAAACTCGTATACGAAACAATAAATAAAAGCAATAATTTGGATAAAATCACTAATAGAATTACGTTAGCGACACCTAACCATATAGGATGAAAAATAGTCTAGGATTTTATAGTTATCGTTAATTGCATTACGTTAACGACACATTTCTATAAGGGGTGCCAAATAGACTAGGATTTTATAGTTCCGCCAACCAAAAGCGATAACCACGTCAGCATATAATCATAGACACCAAATCGAGCAATTATTCAAGTAAAGTATACAATAACTTTTGTGGTTTAAGATTCAAGTATAAAGCATTTAGTCGAATAAGTATGAAATGTCACCCACAAAACAAAAGATGGAAAACGGGGTATGAAAGTACTCACGTTCAAGTAATAAACTTCAAAGTTGACTATATGGAGATTTGTCGGGACGACAAGTTTAATGAACAATGCCTAAAAGGAAAGAAGCCTTGAATTTAGAAAGGTTGTCATGAAAGTCTTTAAATAAAATGTCAGGTCCCCGTTTGTAGGTAGATCGCTTACAAATTAAGTCATAACTCACACGATTTCGTGTTGACAAGAGAGTTAATGATAGGTTGCTATATTTAGAAAGAAAACCGTTTGATTTAGGCGGAATTAATAACAAACAATTTTGTTGCCGAGGAATCAAACAAAGTTAACTAACACACAAGATTCACTCAAAAGATTTCCATTTATATAAAGTTAATCATACAAATGATAATCAATCTAGGGTTTCTTGATGGGAAAGTTTTGTCCGTACAATCCTAAGAACGGCTGTCACTTGACAAATATTCTTTCTATTATCGTATTCAGCCCCCTCTCCTTAGGTGTGCCCTAAATATTCCTTTTATAGGCCTGACACCCAAGGACAGCTGTCATTCCCTCTAGAAACCCTAAATATATCATACATATCCAAATTACATATTCAAAATAATCCTAAGTGTAAAACAAGTCTTCCGGGTAGGCTTTGTAGAAGTAAACTTCTCCGAGTAGACTTTGTGCTCTGCCTGCCTTGTTTAGACTTGGTAACCTTGAAGTGTGCCCGGGAACAGTTTTCCGGGTATGCTTTACTTAGAGTATTTTCCAAGAGAAAATACTCACCGGGTAGACTTCAATCTTCCTGATTATATCAGACTTTGCCCGACATAACCTTACTAGCAACCTTGTTCTTCAATGATCCTTTCAACTCTTTGCTTGGAAATAGCTTATTAGCAAAGTGTGCTTGGTAGCACTGTACCCTGCTTGAGTTGAACCTTGCCCGATGATACTTAAGATAATTCATTATACATCAAAGCATACTTGGACCATTGTATTATTAATGAATACCTTGCCCGGACTTCCAATCACTTGGCTTCATGAGCTTGGTTAGCCAAGAGTTTACTCTGAAGTAAACCTTACTCGGCTATGAAGAACAAACCTTCTTGATATAGTGAACCTTGCCCGGCTATACACACAAGAGTGAACTTTGCCCGGATATCCACTAAAGAAGACTTCTAGAAGATAACCTTGCCCGGAAGGCAAGATATCATGCCCGACTAAGTAAAAGCTTGTTTGGAAGTCTAAGGTGTGCCCGGTTCCATACTTAGTCATTTCTGAGGAGGTTGAGAAGATTCCAATCTTCAATCTGATCAGTTTTGGGTCAAATCTTGACTCAACAATCTCTAGATTGGAACACCTCAGCTATCCCAAAACACTTCTACAGTTACTTGCACAGGATTAAAATACACATCAAATTCAAAGTCAAATTACATAAACAAAAACATAATCAAATTACATATTCAAAGAAAACTGTCCGAAGACATTACAAAGTAAAAAGCTATTCTAAGAATCTTGTCTTTTTCTTGCATTGTAGTAGGCTTGTCTTCTATTTGCAATAACACTTCTTGCTCTTTTCTTAAAGATATCAAGGACATGATAATGAGTGTGACTCTCAGGAATGACCATGTCCCTTATATCCATTAGATCTTCAGTGTGCAGGTAAGTCAGATCCTCATCTCTTTTGATGATCCCCAGTATTTTCCCATCAGAGTTCCTTAGCACATAATGACCATTTTCTTTATATTCAATCTCTGCTATTACACCATTCTTTTGAACTGTGTAATTGGGGCGTGTCATTCTTCTTTCAAGACTTATGAAGGTATTCATGTTTGACAAAGGATGTTTATCTTTAACATTCAACTTGTAATGCGTTTCAGCACTATCCATCTTCTTCAACTTTGCACTTCTTCTGGATTTGTTTTGTTGAATATTTTTCCAGTTTCTCTTTTCTTTTAGGAATGGGAATCCTTTGTCAACTTCATCTTTCAAATACTTAGAGAGATCATTCTGCTGTCTTCCAGCCCTCTTGTTTCTATCTCTATAATCATACATATTGAGATTGGCTATCCTTTCCAGTTGTTCTTGAGTATATTCATTAAAATCACTTCTCACAACAATGTCTCTCAGTTGCCTACTTTCCATAATCACTTTAAGAGACTCAGTAACAGAATCAGAGTAGAGTTCTCTTGGAAGATCCACATCTGATGGTGGTCTTTCTGTTCTTTGGGATCCACTCCTTTGGATTCACCTCTTCCACCTCTTCCTGCTTGTGGATATCTTCTTGAAAGTGGAGGCCTGAATGGAATAGACTTCATGGGTTTTCTAGGCCTCAACTTGAAAGTATTGATGTAGATTGATTCTACCATTTCAGGTGGGAGGTTGGCAAGTTCAACAAGATCATGTCCTGCTTGTTCACTGAGAATAAGCATCATCTTATCTATCCCACGATTGTTTGACAATCCTGCAGGCACAAACTTTCCATCAACAAAGCTTCTAGGGTTCTCACCTTCCCTTAGAGCCTTTTCCCAGTCATCCTTTTGAATATAGAAAAGTTCTTTCAAATCTTCCTTTTCTAAGGCATTGAAAGTGGCTTCATCCATTCCCCTCTGATTTATCATTTTGCCCCTCAATATTTTAATCATCTCTTCATTCTCCCAAGGAATTATAGGTTCATCAGTTGTTTTATAATTTGATTTCTTTGGGATTGCGGTTTCAACTTCAGGTGCTTCTTTTGATTTTTCTTTTTCAGTTTGAGCCTTTTGTTTTTCCCCTACAGTCATTAATTTTCTTTTCCTTTTGGGAGGTTCCTGTTTACTTTCTGATTGCTCAGTGGGGGGTTCAGGTTGGACCCTTTTCAATTTTTCTTTTCTTTTCAATTTGTTATATGGATCCAACACTGATTCTTTTGATAACTTTTCTACTACCTCAGGCTTCAACCCCCTTTCTAATAGGTATCCACACATACCTCCAAACTTCTTTTTCAAGGCTTCAGTCTTTTCAATCTCTTCATTTTCTTTGACATATTTTTCTTTCACTTTCTCTCTTTCACAATTGTAGAGATCTTGAAGCTTGTCATGATTGAAGTGGCTCAAATCCTTTTCAGAATACCCATGCTTCCTTAGATAATCTCTGTGTTTCTGAGCATCTCTATTCTTTTGTTGTACCAACCTTTCAATTGTATCTCTCTCCTTGTTCAATCTTTTCTCCAGTTCATCATCATTCAAATCAGCTAAGCTCTTAAAGCTCATGCCATAGGTTCTTAGTTTCACAATCAAAGGATTTCTCCTTTTAGCATCCAAAAGACTTTGCTCAATGTTTGCCCTCTGTTCATCAGTCACCGTAACTTGTGGGGACACAACATTAGCAACTTCAACATCCTTTCCCTGATCATCATCATGGTCATCATCAGTTTCATCATCTTCATCCTCCTTCTCAGTTGTTTCATTAACAACATCTATCTTTGGTTCATTAGGAGTTGGATTTTCAGGGATTGGCACATTTGGCACTCCTTGCATATGTTCTTCAGGCCTTAAGGTTTGCAAAGGTATTGCCCTTATTGGACTCTCCTCATCATCAGGGGTCTCTACAAAGTAATTGTTCTTGTTATCCCATCTCCCTTTCTTTGCAGACTCAGCTCTTTCAGCTGGTTTAAATGATTTTGGTTTGTCCCTTTTTCTTGAGTATTTCTTTCCAAACTTGGGATCATCTACACACTCCCAATCATCTGGGTTCTTTCTAATGTCATCTTCAATCTGTTGAGCCCATTTTTTAGCAGCCATTGAGGCAATTGATTCTCCAATTTATTCTTCCACATTCATGTCCATATTCACACTGGTTGGTTTGGCAATTTCAGTTGATTCCTTTGGTGGTTGACTTTGAGGTTGAAACTTGCTACCCACCATGGCTAAAGAGTTTTCTGCTTCCTCAACCCCTTTCAACTTAATCAAGGCTTCAATGACATCTTGATCATTAACCTCTTCATTAATTACTTTGGCTACATTGTCTTGAATGATCAACTCTTCTTGTGCTGCTATCTCGTCAGCTGTCAGAGTTTGAGCTAGTATTTCCCTATCCTTTATCTCTCTTATTACATTCTCAAACTTTCTTCTTGCTTCAGCAGCAGCTTCTTCATTATCTTTAAATAGAATGTCTTTTTCAGGATTAGCCTCAACATGCTCTTCTTCAACCACTTTTGCCTTACCCTTTTCTAATCTCCTCAGTTCATTTTCTTCATTCTCAAATTGTTCATATTCATCAATCTCTTTTTCAAGTGCTTCTAACTCAGGATCAAACTCTACCCTCTTGGAGCTTTCAGGTTGTTCAGTTTCAGTGATAGGCTCCTCAGTAGTAGTATCTCCCATATTGATTTCATCATTTTGAGTTTCTGTTAGAGCATTTGTGACCATATTAGAGGTAGCCACATTCTTTTCTTCATTAGTCTGTTCAATTTCATCCTCTGCCTCTTCTCCATTAGACTCCTCCTCTCCCCATATAACATTCATTATTTCATTATTAACATCATAGTTTTCCTCTTCTACATCAGATTTATCTCCTTCATATTCAGCATCCTCCATCCTTCTTTCATCACTTTCCTCCTCATCATCATAGGCATTCAGGATGCATGTCAAACCATTTACAGTCTCCACACCTGTATCCTTTTCAGTTTCAATACTCACAATAGCATCAGTTGGCATATTTACATTCTCCCCCTGTTTTGAGGCAGCTGAGGTCTTCTCAACCTCCTGCTCCAGGGTTTGAATTCTTAATCTTGCACGCACCAACTGATCTAGCAACATCACATTTTCCTGTGTTACTTCTTCATTTCTTTTCTTCAATGTTGCATTTTCTAACATCAAGTCCAAATTTCTTTGAAATAAGTCTGTGTCAGTATGTGGTGTTGTAGGTGGTGATGTAGTAAAGTGTTCAGGTTCAGATTTTTCTAGGTTTGGGATTTGAGTTTGAATAATGGGTTGTAGTGGTGACTGTGTATGGGGTGGGCTTGGAATAAATGAATCTGTTTGAATTGGGCTAATGGTTGTTGGTGTTAGTGGTATTGAAGATGTATGAGGGGATGTTTCATGATGGCTCAAGGTTAAGGTTTGGGTAGGTGATTGAGGTTGTGGTGATTCAGGTGGTGTTTGAATAGGTAGGTCAGTTGGTAATGGTTGGTGTGGTGGAGTTTGTGGTGGTGATTGTATTGGTTGGTTAAGTGGTAAAGGTTGGTTCTCCCCCTGATCAAATACATCAACATTCATGGCTACTCCAGCCCCTCCTGCATTTCTATCATCATCATTATCTCCATCATCAGAATCATCATCATTATCTTCAACATCATCTTCCCCTTCTTCCTCCTCTGAGCTCAACTCAGGTACTGGCATAATCTCCAAATCATGGTTCAATAACCATGGTAAAATTTCAAATGGAATGTTTGGATTATATCTATTTGCATTCCCTGGATTTTTAATTCATTTAAAGGTGTTGGGATTCTGCAGAGTATGAGTAGTGCCTATGGTGGGTAAATCTCGCAACTCCCTATTAAAAATTATCTGCAAAAATCTGGGATATTGCAGAAACCTATCCTTCTCAGCCTTATTTAAATTTGCTACCAATCCTTCAAAGATCATCTTGGAGAAATTGAATGGTAGGTCATAAATGATTGCAACTGTAGCATTTGCTAAATCTATACTCATCAAAGTCCACGAGCCTTTACTTGGAGCAAATCCTTGAACCACATGGTGAATTAAAAATCTGTATATCAAAGGGAACATTCCCTTTTGAAATTGCCCATCATGAACTGTCCCTTGTATCCCATAGTCTGTTCAAAAATTCTCAGCAGGTGATCAGTGTTGAAGTTGATATGATTGTGGTCGTCATCGTGTAACTGCAAACATCTTCTGATCATTTGTCCCGTGATATGAATTTCTTGTCTTGCCACTGTTGCTTCAATCCTTCGACCATTAACATCATCGTACAGTGTTGCTGAGCGCCAGAAATCTAGTGAATGATTTCTATAAATGACTGGGCATTCAGTGAAGGCAAAACGAACATTTGATCTCAGTAACCATGTTATCATCATCGCCACCTCCTCATTGTCAGGAGTAATCTGTAACATGGCGCGCATATTGTGCTTCTGTTCAAAGGGATACTTCGGTTGTTCATCATCTGCCATGTCTGAAAAACATAATCACACATATTCAAAATGAAATTAGTCATAAAGTTCACAACTTTAAGTAACTTCAAACTATAATAAATGAAGAAGAAAGAGAGAAAAATCATCAAGAACCTGTTCTTCGACAAAATTTATAACCTAAACACAAAAACAGAATGTTAGTATATAAATACAAAATCAAAACCCATTATAGTCTAATCGATATCGGAAAACACATTATTATTGCTTACCGAGTCAGAATTAGTGGTTTGGATTAAAAACGAATGTGATAAGTCGGTTTAGGTTTCTTTGTGAATAAGCAGTTGCAGTGGAAGGAGAGAGAGAGGGGGAAAATAATGTTGAAAATATCCCTAACTCCCTCTTATGTACCATTTGAAAGTGGGTTTTAAATGCATTTGTCGTGTAGTAAATTATTAGCTGTCAAACATAATATCCTTATCCATTTAAAACAGTAACTGCTAAACCTTACCCGATACAATCAAAATGTCAAACTTTGCTTGGTAAATTTTCATTCTTTAAATTGACACAGTTTTCCCGGTACCTTCCACTTATAAACCTTGCTTGATCAATTAAAGTAATTTAAAGTCAAGATATAATGAAGAAAGCTTACCCGAAATACTAGATTTCTTGAGAACTAAATCACAAGATAGATAATCAAGTATAAAATCATCAAATAAGCAATCTTGCTAGGAATCAATTATACCCATATAAATTTTTCAATTTTAAATTAAAATTCCTAAATTTGCATAACCCTATCAGTACAAGAAACACATTCAATCAAGCATACTTTGATGTACAGTGTGCTCGAGCAACCTTTCTAATATATAGTGTGCCCGAAAAACCTTCTTAACAAAGTATACCCGAATAACTTTTCATAGAGTATAAAGTGTGCCCGAAAAGATATCAAGCAGACAGTGTACCCGGAAAGTCAAATTTTGAAATTACCAAGTATATTGAGGGAACAATAGTGTACCCAAAATATAAAGTGTTCCCGGAAGACAAAAACTGCCCGAAAACACTTGTAATTTGAAAGAAATCATAATCACAAATAACACATAGCATGCTTGGAATTAAACATAAAACACCTAAGTGTGCTATAGTCTAAAATTTCAAAGCTTGCTAGGATAATCATATTCAAACATCAGGTATGCCCGGGAACTAAACTAAACAGTTTAGTATACCCGAAAAACTTCAAATCATCAAATCATACCCGAAAAACATATTCAATAATAAACAGTCAGGCTTGCCCGGAAAGTGACTAATCTTAGTAAACTCTACCCGAAAAGTATTAAATACTTAAAAGCATGCCCGAAAATAGTAAACTTAGATAAAAGTATCTAAGTGTACTCGGAAAGGTTATAAAATATTTAACCTTACCTGAAAATACATATTCAACCATATTCAACTGTTTTGTGCTCGGGAAGGTTAGAAAACATCAAACCTTGCCCGAACTTATATATTTAAGCTATTTTAGGCAAAATGCAACACTTTTTGACTTAAACCACTTGTCAAAGACATTTCTAAGTTATGTATCATTTCAGATCATAGTTTAAGAGCAAATGGTGTATTTAGAGATCAAATTTCAGTTATGTTTCTCTTCAAAACAATTTCTTTTATAAACTGAAAAGATCTCAAGAATGGGATCATATTGACTAAGTAGCTTTCTCAATACTTCATTCTCAGCATTATTATGACTACAAAGACAGGTCAACAGCAGGTCTAGACTTAACATGATTTTCATTTCTTTGGTGATATGATTAAGTTTCAATTAAGTTGCAGAAAATTAAATGGATAACACATATTGTGTTCTGATGCTCCTTATCTATCCTCAAGGCTTATTTGGCTTTCTCCGGATCACCCCAATTTGACTTTGGCCCCCTGGTTTTGGTTAAAAATTTTAATGACAGAACATATTTTTGAAAATTTATAAGATATTTCTTTTCAAATCTACAAACATATGTGAGGTTGAACATTGGACTTACATGCCACGCAAATCGGACTTACAGGCCTTTCATTCAGGATGTTTAAAGGACTTATATGATAGCCTCCACCCTTGTAGTTCTGGAATTAACCCTCATGTTTGTATTTTTCCGATAAAAATATGTGAACATTTATCAACTTTTGGTTGATTAAAAATTTGAAATTAAGTATTTCACATTTGTTCTTTGTCATTCATTATAAGATGATTCATTTTGGGTAACCAAAGACCAACAGGCTTGTGTATGATTGGATAATCACTTTTCTGCCTATCATTTGAAAAGATTTATCTAGGAACATGCATAGACAACAATGTAACTCCACATAAATCATAGCATTTTCTTTATGTTTATATCACCTTAGATTTTACATATCATGAGAAAGCAACCATACATGTTAATGAATGTACTGAGAGTCCTTTTAGCCTAATAAATCCATATGATTGGCTAAGTAGTCAATGTACTATCATTTTCATAAACATTCAGTTTAATATTCAATCACCCCAATGTCTCTTAATTTTCAGGTAAATGGCTATCCTGTTTGACCACAAGTGGTCAACAGGACCAAACATACATGTGAATATATGTCCTGTCAAAGTCAGAGCTATTGACATAGTTTTAAGTGAATGAATAGAAAACAAGTTATAATTGCCCCAAATGCTTTCAGTTTTCTGGTTGATGGCTATCCTTTTAATCTTTGCAGATTACAGGACCAAACATACACAAGTGTATGTCCTTCCAACTGGGCAAATGACATAATTTTTGGCAAAGATAACTACTTGAGACTTTTCATTGAAAAATCCTTCTTTTAAGCTTCTATAAAGCTTGAAGTGAATAGTATTATCATGTCTCTACACCATTAACAACTTGCTCATGTTTTGATCAAAATTTGTGATTATGCAAAAATTCATTTGAAAATTCATTTGAAAACTTTCATTTTGACATAAAGACATATTTTGACACAAACAATTGTAACATATTCAAATCTTAATCATTCTTAACATCATCAAAACAAGTAGACATTGTTAACATTCATAGTCTATCCTATCCTAATAACATCAAGATGATCAGATAACACACATTTTCAAGCAATCATAATCAAGTGATTACTCATGACATCAGATAAGCAATTAATTAGTTTAAACAATCTAAACTACTTATCATAATATCAAAATAGTTAACTGATAGTCAATCATTAGCATCAATGACACATAAATTGCACAGATAATCAGTTAAGCACAAAACAGTTAACATCAAACAAGTAACATATTCAATACATATTCATTCAACATTCAATGTATGTGACCTCAATCAAGAATAGTCAATTAGCACATAGAGACACACACTAAGCACACATCCTCAATCAGACCTCATCTGAGCTGATCATCCCCAGGGCTTTCAAAAGAAAGTTGAATCTGGTTCTGTCAAGTGGCTTGGTGAATAGGTCAGCCAAGTTATCACTTGTATCAACTCTTTGCATTTCAATCAAACCTTTTTCACTACAATCTCTTAGGAAGTGATGTCTCTTTCAGTATGCTTAGTTTTTGAATGTTGCACTGGATTTTTAACAGTAAAATAAGATCTTCCATTTTGTGAAATTTTCCTATCCATAGAGTCTAGGAATCTTATTAGTAGACACTTCTTGTTCTTCGAAACCATACATTTTTGAGGTAAAAAAATTAAAAAAAAATAAAAAAATTAATCAGTAAAAACGATTTTTTTTAAATAATCAGATCTGAGAACCGGATCTTCAGATCTGATGAATCTGGTTAGAATAGAGCAAGATTACGTACTAAAGATGTAAACTTTAACTAAAATAAGTGAAAGAAAACACCGATAATATGCAGATCCGTACTGAAATTGAAGAACAGAGCAGCTGACGTCACTTTTCAATGTAAAAGTGCTTTGTTTACGTCATTGTTCCTCAAATCTTTATTCAGCAACACTATCTAACTAAAATAGCAGTGACCGGAGCTCTGATACCACTTGTCAGGTCCCTGTTTGTAGGTAGATCGTTTACAAATTAAGTCATAACTCACACGATTTCGTGTTGACAAGAGAGTTAATGACAGGTTGCTATATTTAGAAAGAAAACCGTTTGATAAAGGCGGAATCAATAACAAACGATTTTGTTGCTGAGGAATCAAACAAAGTTAGCTAACACACAAGATTCACTCAAAAGATTTCCATCTATATAAAGTTAATCATACAAATGATAATCAATCTAGGGTTTCTTGATAGGAAAGTTTTGTCCGTACAATCCTAAGAACGGCTGTCACTTGACAAATATTCTTTCTATTATCGTATTCAGCCCCCTCTCCTTAGGTGTGCTCTAAATATTCCTTTTATAGGCCTAACACCCAAAGACAGTTATCATTCCCTCGAGAAACCCTAAATATATCATACATATCCAAATTACATATTCAAAATAATCCTAAGTGTAAAACAAGTCTTCCGGGTTGGCTTTGTAGAAGTAAACTTCTCTGAGTAGACTTTGTGCTCTGCCTGCCTTGTTTAGACTTGGTAACCTTGAAGTGTGCCCGGGAACAGTTTTCCGGGTATGCTTTACTTAGAGTATTTTCCAAGAGAATATACTAACCGGGTAGACTTCAATCTTCCTGATTATATCAGACTTTGCCCGACATAACCTTACTAGCAACCTTGTTCTTCAATGATCCTTTCAACTCTTGCTTGGAAATACCTTATTAGCAAAGTGTGCTTGGTAGCACTGTACCCTGCTTAAGTTGAACCTTGCCCGATGATACTTAAGATAATTCATTATACATCAAAGCATACTTGGACCATTGTATTATTAATGAATACCTTGCCCGGACTTCCAATCACTTGGCTTCATGAGCTTGGTTAGCCAAGAGTTTACTCTGAAGTAAACCTTACTCGGCTATGAAGAACAAACCTTCTTGATATAGTGAACCTTGCCCGGCTATACACACAAGAGTGAACTTTGCCCGGATATCCACTAAAGAAGACTTCTAGAAGATAACTTTGCCCGGAAGGCAAGATATCGTGCCCGGCTAAGTAAAAGCTTGTTCGGAAGTCTAAGGTGTGCCCGGTTCCATACTTAGTCATTTCAGAGGAGGTTGAGAAGATTCCAATCTTCAATCTGATCAGTTTTGGGTCAAATCTTGACTCAACATAAAATAAATGTTGAGAAATGTAAATAATTAAAGTTCAAGACTTAAAATGTAACTATTTACGAATTTATAATAATAACCCTTTAAAAATGTACCTAACCGTAATATTTACTCAACGTATGTTAAGTAATAAGGTGGGAAAAATGTAAGAATACAAGTCCCTTCGGAATAAGGATACTAAAACGGGTTTTAACGAGTGTTCGGGTTGTTGGTTCAGGTTTTGATAATTGGTCAAACCCAAAGTCAACTTTCCAAAATAATGAATGTTATGAGATAACTCAATAAAACTTAATAAGACTTAACCAAGTATGTAGTTCTATTGTTTTAGAACTAACAACGCATGTTAAGCAAGTGTTCGGTTTTGTCGGTCCAAACTTTGTTATGAGATCAAGTTGGATCCAACATTTCCCAGTACTTAAGAAAATAATTAAAATCAGTTTGTAAACTATATTTAAAGAAATATACAAGTCTTGATAGCTAGAAACAAACTTGTGTGTCTTCAGCGAGTAAGAATCGGATTGGTTCGGTTTCCATTTCACAACAAGTTCATAGATGGTTTCCACATGCCCATATACCCAAGAACTTGTATAATAATGTACAAATGAAAAATACCTAAGTTTTACAACCAAAAAGTTAACAATAAAGTCTTTAAACAAAAGTTCGGTTTACGGTTTAGATCTAGTTTCAGGTTAAGACCGAGGTTAGAATACACAAACCCATAACCATAGAACTCATAAAAATGATTTTATAAACTGATATCTAACATTAAAATATGTTTAAACAAGTATTTAACAAAAACTAGTAAGCAAAGTTCGGTTTACGGTTTAGAGCTATTTACGGTTAAACCGAAGCATAGAATCTTAAAACTCATAACCATGGAACTTGTAAATAAAATAAAATGAGAAGAAGTTAAGCATGAATAATATGTATAAACAAGTTATATAAGTATATATATATATATATATCAAGAACACGAAGTCCTCCATGAAGCCTTGCCTTACAAGGTCCGAAACCTCACCGACCGGAAACGGAGAAGTAACTACCAAAGGTAACAAGGGGTGTATATTATATATATGTTGTTACACCATATTCAAGTATTAATAAGACTATATAAACAAATTAGAATGATAGATTAAACTCAGTTTGAATTTTGGAAGTCAAACCTTCAAAAACACATAAATAAACAACCTTGAATCTATGGAGTTTGAGAGAGTTTTTAGAGTTGTTGTAGGGGAAAATGAAGTGAAAAGGTGGTGTATATATAGGGTAATGTTGGTTGTCAAATATGGGTGTGAGACACAAGAGTTTTCATGCAAAATGGATCAAAACAAAACACAAACAAACAAAAATACGAGCTGTCACAGCTTTGACCATCGCGCCGCGTGATGCTTGAGGGTGTCCCCCATCGCGTATCGCGATGGGGTGATGACCAGATTTTCCAACTTCGAAAATGGCAGAACGGTCCCCAAAATTCGTTTTAAGTGATTTTTACGCGTTTTAAAGACCGAAAAGGATGTTTTTCAAGACCCAACAAGTGTAAAACAATATTGTAACATAAAATCTATCATTTTGATTATAACATAAACTTCGGTTTACAAAACGGGTCGGTTTACATAATAAAAGTTTACAAAATGAATACGAATCGAGACCCGAAATTGAAGAATGTCACAGTATCCCCTACTTTAGGAAATTTCGTCTCGAAATTAAGACGAAGACGATGATGCAAAAAATGTGGATGCTTCTCTTTCATTGTGTCTTCTCGTTCTCAAGTAAATTCCACACCAGGCCATGATTCCTATCGAACTTTCACTAAACGAATAAGACTACGCTTGGTTTTCTTATCGTTGCGATCCATGATCTCAACTGGTCGTTCAACCAAGACCATCAACTCATCGACATGTACGTCGTCGAGAGGTATATGGAGAATACCCTCGGCTAAGCACTTTTTATGATTCGAAACATGAAATGTCAGATGAACACCGACAAGTTCTTGCGGTAGTTCGAGTCGATAAGCTACCTTCCCAACACGCTCAAGGATTTTAAAAGGACCAACGAAACGAGGAGCTAGCTTACTCATCTTACCAAAACGAACTACCCCCTTCCAAGGAAATACTTTTAGAAGGACAAGATCGTTAACATTAAATTCGATCGGTTTTCGCCGTTTGTTGGCATAACTCTTTTGACGACTTCTAGCGGCTAAGAGGTTCTTACGGATTTGATCAATGACGTCGGGGGCTTCTTGGACCATTTCGGGTCCCGTGGTTTGAGCTTCACCGATTTCGTTCCAACTAATCGGAAAACGACATTTACGACCGTAAAGAGCTTCGAAAGGAGCCATCTCAATGCTGGAATGATAGCTATTACTATACGAGAACTCGATGAAAGGGATGTAAGAATCCCAATTCCCGCCGAAATCAAGAACACACGCTCGTAGCATATCCTCGAGTGTTTGGATCGTACGTTCGGATTAACCGTCCATTTGAGGATGATAAGCGGTGCTAAGATCGAGACGTGTTCCCAAAGCTTGTTGAAGTGAACACCAAAAATGAGAGGCACAATGAGCATCGTGATCCAAAATGATAGTCAATGGTAAACCGTGTCGGCACACAATTTCCCGAACATAGATTTGAGCAAGTTGCTCGACAGAATACTTCTCGCGAATCGGAATGAAATGAGCAGATTTGGTTAAACGATCGATGATCACCCAAATGTTATTGTTGCCTTTTCGGGTGTTGGGTAATTTAGTAATAAAGTCCATAGCAATGTCTTCCCATTTCCAAACGGGAATCGGTGGTTGCTCGAGTAGACCAAAAGGTCTTTGATGTTTAGCTTTGACTTTTGAGCAAGTAAGACATTGAGATATAAACGATGCTACGTCCTTTTTCATACACGGCCACCAAAAGGTAGCACGAAGATCGAAATTAATCTTATCCGCACTGGGATGAACGGAATACCGCAAATTGTGAGCTTCGTCGAGTACACAAGTACGAAGGTCATCGCGATCAGGAACCCACAAACGATTGAGAAAATACAAAATACCATTGGGTTTGGTTTCGAGTTGAAGTTAGGCTCCACACGACATTTCTTCGTTCATGTTACCTTCTTCAACGGAGGTACGTTGAGCTCGTAAGATGCGAATTTGAAGATCGGTCTGAACAACAATGCTTAGAAGCAGAACGAATTTAACATTAACCTTTCGACTTAGGGCGTCGGCGACAACATTCACTTTACCGGTATGGTAGCGAATTTTGAAATCGTAATCACTAAGTAATTCGGCCCATCATCGTTGTCTCATGTTGAGATCTTTTTGGTCAAAAATATGTTGAAGGCTTTTATGATCGGTAAAAACCACACATTTCGTACCATAAAGTTAATGTCTCCAGATTTTGAGAGCGAAAATGACGTCACCAAGTTTGAGATCATGAGTCGTGTAGTTCTTCTCATTGACTTTAAGTTGCCTTGATGCGTAAGCGATGACTTGACCTCGTTGCATGAGAACACAACCAAGTCCTTGATGAGATGCATCGCAAAATACAACAAAATCGTCTTTTCCATCGGGAAGGGTTAGAATAGGAGCATTGCAAAGCATGTCCTTGAGAGTACAAAAGGCTTCCTCTTGCTTCGAACCCCAATCAAATGGTTTTCCTTTATGAGTGAGGGAGGTAAGAGGCAAAGAGATCTTGGGAAAATTTCGAATGAAACGCCGATAATATCTGGCCAAACCGAGGAATGATCGAATTTCCGTGGGAGTCATTGGAGTTTTTCAATCCTTAACGGCCTCAATTTTAGCGAGATCAACATGAATACCTTTGTCGTTTACGATATGTCCCAAAAATTGAACTTCTTCTAGCCAAAATTCTCATTTTGAGAATTTGGCGTAGATTCGTTCGTTTCTGAGAAGTTCGAGAATGGAACGCAAATGATGCTCATGTTCAGCTTTTGTTTTAGAAAAGATAAGGATGTCATCAGTCTAAACAATAACGAATTTATCGAGGAATGGTTTGCAAACGCAGTTCGTGAGGTCCATAAACACCGCGGGTGCATTTGTCAACCCGAAGGGCGTAACCGAAATTCAAAATGTTCATATCGAGTACAGAATGTGGTTTTCGGAATGTCTTCTTCGTGAACACGCAATTGATGATAACCCGATCGAAGATCGATTTGGGAGAAACAAGTTGCGCCTTGAAGTTGGTCGAATAGGTCGTCGATTCGTGGCAATGGATAACGATTTTTGATAGTGAGTTTTTTAAGCTCTCTATAGTCGATGCACATATGAAACGAACCATCCTTCTTTTTCATGAAGAGAACAGGTGCGCCCCAAGGAGAAGAGCTAGGACGAATGAAACCTTTATCGGAAAGTTCTTCGAGTTGGTTCTATAGTTCTTGCATTTCCGATGGGGCTAAACGATAAGGAGCTTTGGCACGAGCATCGCGTCGGGCACAAGATCGATTGGGAATTCAATCGGACGAACGGGTGGAAGATCGGTGGCATCGTCGGGAAAGACATCGAGGAAATCACGAGCAATGGAAATATCTTGGATTTTCCTTTCCTTTTTGTCTTTTATCACCGAGAGAGCTAGGAGTGGAGCATAATTTTGGCGTAAGTATTGTTGCGATTGGAGCACGACATGAGATTAAGCCTTCTCGAAGTAGCTTTGCCGAAGACCTTAAGAATTTTACCGTTGACGAGCGGAATGAGAATGAATTTTTCGAAGCAAACAACTTAGCACGGTGCAAAGATAACCATTCCATGCCTACTATTACATCGAAACTTCCCATATACATCAGGATGAGATCGATGGAAAATTTTTGATTTGCAAGAATGAGAGTACAATCGCGAACAACGGAGTTGATGGTGATGGAGTTCTCATTGGCGACTTCAACCGAAAACGGTCGGGAAAGCTTGGTTCATGACACAGAAATTTTTGACTCAAATTTCAAAGAAATAAAACTTCTATCGGCACCCGTATCAAATAAAATAGAAGCCAAATGTTAGTTCACTAAAAACATACCGTTCACAACATAGTTTGCCACTTGAGCTTGATTTGCATTCATTATAAAAGCTCGCCCTTGGTTGCCATGGTTGACTTAAGGTGCTTGTTGGGGAGGAGGAGGTGGTGCTTGTATAGCTTGGATGGGTTGGATGAGTGGTGTATTGAGTTGGAAGTTGGAGTTGATAAGTTTGGACTTGGTAGGCTTGAGTTTGGTAGTAAGGTATGGTCACGGTTTGAGCTTGGTTGGCAAAGGTTAATCGAGGGCAATTGTTACAGAAATGGTTGGGATCGCCACGATTGAAGCAAGCTCGGGGTTGTTGGGGTTGGTTTGGTGGGTAGGGTGCATATCGGTTTTGGGAGTTTTGGGGAAAGGTCCTCGGTTGGTTTGGTTGGGTTCATTGTGCGGATCAGAAGGTGGTGTTGAGATGGCCAAGTCGGTTACAAATGGTACAATGGCGACAAGGCATGTTTGATGGGTGGTGGAGTTGGCAAGCACTACGTGAAAATTGACCTTCGGCCACACATGTGGTCTGGGCGATTTGCCACACTTCGGCTTAAATGTGTGGCCAAAAGGTCTTTGACCATGTTTGAAAACCTTCCAGAATGTTTTGGCCACACATGTTATTCTTCATGTGACCATTTATACCTACTCAGGTACTTTTCGCCGCACTTTGAAAAAAACTGTGACAAAAGTTTGCCACACTTCAGATTAAATGTGTGGCTAAAAGGACTTTGACCATATTTGAAAACCTTCTAGAATGTTTTGGCCACACATGTTATTCTTCATGTGACCATTTATACTTACGCAGGTACTTTTCGCCACACTTTGAAAAAAACTGTGACAAAAGTTTGCCACACTTCATATTAAATGTGTGGCTAAAGGTCACCAATCATAGTTTCAGCTACACAACTTTTATTTGTGTGACAAAAAAACACACATGCTAGAACCTTTAGCCACACATGTTTGGTTCATGTGACAAAAATACACTTGTTCTGAACCTTAGTCACACATGTTTTGTCGTGTGACTAAAAACAATACATTTACACAGCCAGTCGAAACCTTTAGCCACACTTTCAAAAAAAAAATGTGACATTTACTAGCCACACTTAGAAAAAGTGAGGCAAAATGTCATCTACGGACACAATAGTTCTTTAATAATGTGGCCGAAAGCTAATACATATGGCCACACTTACGGGTTTATGTGACCATATAACATTGTTTGTTAGCCACTTATGATATTTGATGTGTGGCTAAAAGCTAATAGTAACAGCAAAACAACAAATGTGACTATTATTAGTTAATGGCCACACTTTATGCTTCATGTGACCATCATCTTCACCTCCTCCCAATTACAAACCTAATTCATAAACATCGATTGAAGCTCAATACTCTTCTTCACTTTTCTTCTTTCTTCAAACTTCATCAACCATCATGCGATCAAATTTAACGGGAGTTTTAAACATGATTAATTAGAACCCCAGAGATGTCATAAACATGTTAGGGGTTGAGTTTTGTTGAGAACAGTTGGATGACAGATTCGTTCTCATTTATTGATTGGTCAGTAACTCGATGTTAAACAGTTATTATTGATCGATTCTTGATTTTCGGATATATTATTCTGAGTCTAGTTTCCAGAAAGGTAAACTTTGTAATTTTTGGATGAGTGTTGAATACCTTTTATGATTTTACAAAAACATATGTCAAAGCGGATACAGGGAGTTATATTTTGGTCCATTTTTCTGACACCATAACTCCCTAATGACAAACCCAAACGGGTTGGTTCCACTTCTGGAACTTAGTATTATGAGTTTAAAAGATAACCCAATTGGTCTTACACAATTTGGTTTAATGAGTTGATAGAAAAATTGAATTAGTTTTTGTTGCGCAATCTGCAGAACTGTTAGTACCTATCTGTAATGGTTGAATTATTGTGAGTTTTCTTTGCTTGAGAAAAATATAATAAAAATTGTTTGAGAAACCTGATTCATATGTCATATTGTGGTAAATTTTGTAGAATTTATGCTTAATATTTTCTTTGTGAATAAAATCAGTTTGTACATGCCAGAATCTGTCTCGTGAACTAAATGATCATAAGTTAAGTTGTATGATGAATATTTGGTTGCTTTGCCATGATATGATGTGTGGATATACGTTAGGACTTTCGGTACTATTGACATTACATATTATCACCAACGATTCGTCGGGTCAAGTTTGTGTTTGTGTGTGAGTTCATACGTGGGTCTTAGAGTCATGTGTTGTTGAACATACTCTCATAACTTAAAACACTTGTACTAGGTAACAGTTAGCGAGTCAAATGCATTCATTTGGTTTTGAGAAAACTCTGTTACACGTGACACCAGGTTTGGATTGAAAACACGGACATACTTGCATACTGGTTTTGAAAACACTAAACGTTTGCCTATACTTGTTTTCTGGATTGAAACACAAAACGTTTTGAAGTATTGGTTATGTAACCTGCTGTGAAACGGGCAAAAATGAGCTGAACTGCTGATTTTTTCCTTGCTGAATTGCTGCAAATTGGTCAAAACGCGTTGAAACGATCTGTTAAGTGCTTAAACGAGCTGTTAGGTGCTGAAACGGCACTGAAAAATCGCTGAAACGAGCTGTTTAACATGATGTTTGCTGTAAAAACGAGCTGTTACGTGCCGAAACGAACAGAAAACTTAATGAAACGAGCTGTTTAACATGTTGTTTGCTGTTAAAAACGAGCTGTTAAGTGCTGAAACGGACTGAAAAATTGCTGAAACAAGCTGGTTAGCATGTTGTTTGCTGTAAAAACGAGCTGTTAAGTGCTGAAACGAGCTGTTTAACATGATGTTTGCTGTAAAAACGAGCTGTTACGTGCTGAAACGAACTGAAAACTTGCTGAAACGAGTTGTTTAACATGTTGTTTGCTGTTAAAATGAGCTGTTAAGTGCTGAAACGGACTGAAATATCGCTGAACGAGTTGTTTAGCATGTTGTTTGCTGTAAAAATGAGTTGTTAAGTGCTGAAACGAACTGGACTGGAACATGAACTTTAATGATAAAACTAAAAAATTTCCTCTGTTGTCCTTGTTAAAAAAAAGACCCAAAACCCGTTTTGACCCGTTCCGACATTGACCTATTTTGACCGGACCTGTTATAACCCGAACCTTTTGACCCTGGCCCGTTCCGACCCGAACCATAACAACCTTTTTTTTCGTTGACCCGTTCCAAACCCTGACACGTTTCGACCCTAACCCCGTTCCGACCCATATCCCTTTTCGACCCCAACCAACCCATTTTCCACCCCTATGTTTAATGTATATCGACGGGTTAGGCGAGTTGTACCTTTTAAGACACAATTTAAAATTATATGCTTAATGGGCCATTAGAGAATTTCAATGCCCAATATGGCCCATTAAGATATGCATGACTTGTTTTTGTCTATTATGGTCTAATATGACTCCCTATAACACGATATAACCCTTAAATATCTAATGTTACATATCACATGCCATAATAGGCCACTAAGAGATTTCAAGCCCTAATATGGCCCATTAGAGCGACTATGACATGAAAAAGGCTATAATGGGCCACTAACACCAACAAGGCCCAATAGACCTATTGATGAAAGTATCACATGTTATCGGCCATTAACATCTAACTATGACTAATGACATTCCTATACCAACCTTCTTTAGAGCAATTATGAAGTGATAAAGGCTATAATGGGCCACAAAGACCAACTAAGGTCCAATAAGGCCCATTGATGAAAGTATGACATATTATTAGCGTTAACCAAACCATGACTCACTAAACTCATATTCAACCCTTTTAGAGCAACTATGATATGAATAGAGACTACAATGGGTCCCTAACAACAATAAAGGCTCAAGACGGCCCATTAATGCAAAGTATGACGTGCTACTAGGCGTTAACACCAACTATGAGTCACTACACTCCTATACAACCTGTTAAAATAACTATGACATGATATAGATATATTGGGCCATTACAACAATCAAGGCCCAATATGTTCCATAATAAAAGTATAACATGTTATTGGGCGTTGACACATGACTATGGCTCACTACACTCATTACAACCTCCTTGTAGCGACTATGACATGATAAGTGATATAATGGGCCACTAATACCAATCAACGCCATTTGATGAGACCAACTATGACTCACTACACTCCTATACAACCTGTTAACGTAACTATGACATGATAGAGATCATACTGCCATTAACAACAATCAAGGTCCAATAAGGCCCATTGATGAAAGTATGACATATTATTGGACGTAACCAAACTATGACTCCCTAAACTCATATTCAACCTTTTAGAGCAACTATGATATGATAGAGACTACAATGGGTCACTAACAACAATCAAGGCCAAGACGGCCCATTAATGCAAAGTATGGCGACCAACTATGACTCACTACACTCCTATACAACCTGTTAACGTAACTATGACATGATAAGACGATATTGGCCATTACAACAATCAAGGCCCAATATGGCCCATTAATAAAAGTAGGACATGTTATCGGGCGTTGACACATTCCTATGGCTCAATACACTCATATACAACCCTCTTGTAGCAGCGGGGACGTGATAGATGCTATAATGACCACTAATACCAATCAAGGCCCATTGATGAATGCATAACATGTTGGGCCATTGACACAAATCATGGCCAAATAAGGCCTATTGACGAAAGTATGGTGTGTTTTAGGTGTTAACACCTAAACCATGACTAATGACACTCCTATACAACTCTTTTAGAGCAACTGTGTCATGATAGATGCTATAATAGGACACTAACACCGATCAAGAACTAGTATGACCCACTAATGAAAGTATGGTTTATTGGGCGTTAACTCTGATTACTACACTCTTATACAACTCTTTAGAGCAACTATAAATATCACTTGTATTTATTTTATATGTTTTATATTTAAAATACAATTTCTTATATTATTTAAGGTTTAGTTATTTGTTATATATATATATATATTACACTAACAACTCTTTATTTTAATTATTAAAAATAAGTTAAATTCATATTTAGTTCATATTAATTTCACTTTCCTCAAAATTTCAAATTAAATTCACCCCCTCTTTTCTTCCAAAAAATTTGAATTACCCTCCCATTCTTAAATATAATTTGACCACATATTTAACCTACCTTTTTTTCTTTCTCTTCATTCATTCTTATTATTCTTCTTCTTCTTCTCTTTACACCCACCATAATCCTCAATCATTAATTCTCTAACTCACTCAATTCTTAACTAAATCCTTTGATTCCGGGCTCTAATCTAACTATTTTGCGAGAGGAATTCACGTGTGGTGTCGGTTTCCATCAATTCTATCGTGATTTTTTCCGGATTCGTGTTGAGTGTGAAGAACCCTAAGAACCAAGTTTGGAGATTTTCAATTTTAAGTGTATTTTCTTGGTAATTGAAGCTTAGTACATCTTCTTTCATCGCTAAAAATGTATGTATTTCAACTTGTTTGATGACAACAATTTGTTGACAGATTTGTTTTCGTTTATTTATTGGTATGTAACTGATGTTAAACGATGATTACTAAACGATTTTTGATACTAGAATATAGCACTATAACCTAGTTTCAAAAAGGTAAAGTTTGTAATTTTTTGGACACGATTTGAATAGTTTTATGATTTACAAAAAACACTGGTCAAAGCTGATTCAGGGAGTTATATTTTGGCATGTCTTTCTGACACCATAACTCCCTAATGACAAAACCAAACGGTTGCTTCCAGTTCTGAAAGTTAGTATTATGAGTTTTGAAGACAACCCAATTGGTCTTGCACAATTTAGATTAATGAGTTAATATAACCATTAAACAAGTGTTTGTGTGCAATCTGCTGAACTGTTGGTACATATCTGTATGGTTTAAATTATTGTGAGTTTTGTATGTATGAGAAAAATATAAAAAAAATTTTGAGAAACCTAATTCATATATTCTACTGTGGTAAATTTTGTAGAATTTATACTTAATCTTTTCTTAGTGAATAAAATCAGTTTGTACATGCTATAATATGTCTCGTGAACTAAGTGATCATAAGTTAAGTTGTATGATGAATGTTTGGTTGATTTGCCATGATACGACGTGTGAATACATGTTAGAACTTTTTAGTACAGTTGACATTTATTATTATCACACCAACGAGTCGTCGATTCAAGTTTTGTTTGTGTATACATTATGTCTAATGTGATTGTGTGTGATAGTCGTCGTGCTTTGAGGTTTCGCCTCACATTAACCCTTTACTAGTTATGATGCTAATATTTTAACAATTTAAGGTTCAAAAAAGTAGATCCGAAATGGAAAAAGATGAAAAGGAAGTCAAGAAACGAGTTGGAAGAACGAGT